>NW_025335606.1:13726278-13745434 GCF_004798865.1 Varanus komodoensis
CCCCAGTCTGGCCTTAAGTTGGCCAAAGTTGGCCCTCTTGAAGTCCCAGCTTCTAGTGCTCGACCTGCTGCACGTCCCCAGTCCCCTGATCTCAAAGCAAAGGATGGAGTGATCACTCGCATTCAGAGCTCCCCTAATCTGTACTTCATCTATCAGCTCCTCTCTATTGGTCAAGACCAAATCAAGGATGTTCCCCCCCACTCGTCGCCTCTCAGACCCTCTGTGTGAAAAACCTTCCCTCTATAGCTTCTAGGAAGCGACGTGACCTGGCTGTCACCACCGAATGAGTCTCCCAAGTAATATCTGGGAGACTGAAATCTCCCATAATTACTGTGTCTCTCCCCCGAGATATCCTTAGAATCTGGTCTGTCAGGACATCATCCAGGGCCTCAAGTTGACCTGGAGGGCGATAACATACCCCCACTGTTAGGTCTCTTTCCCTGTCAAAACCCCTAAGTTTCACCCAGACTGCCTCTACCGAATCCACATCTGTGCTGCATTCTATCTCACTGCATCCTATCCCTTCCCTGACGTATAAAGCCACGCCCCCACCACTCTTTCCCTTCCTGTCCTTTCTAAAAAGGTGATATCCTTCTACGTTCACATTTCAGACTTGCCTTTCAAGTTGCCCCCACCAAGTTTCTGTGATTCCCACCAGGTCATACCCTCTTATTCCCAGGAGAGCTTCAAGCTCTTCCTGCTTATTACCCATGTTCCTAGCATTGGTGTACATGCACCTCAACTCCTTCCCACTGCTTCCTATCCTTGGAGTTCTCAGCCTCCTCCTTTCTCCCATCCTCCCTGATACCTGGCCCCTCTCTGTAGGAGTCCTGTCAGTCCCTGCAGTATCTCTAAAACCCTGCTCCCAGAGCCCTGATCCTCCCCCCATACTTGTCCAGTGCAGACACGTTACTGGGGGGTCTGAACCCCCCCCCCCCCCCGGATCAGTTTAAAGTCTTCCGGACGAAGATCGCTAGAGCATCTCCAAAGGACCTTTTCCCCATCCTCGTGAGGTGTAACCCATCCCTTGCCAGAAGTCCATTGGCAAGAAAACGAGTGCCGTGGTCGAGGAACCTGAAGCGTTCCTTCTGGCACCACACCCTAAGCCAGTCGTTCACCTCAGAGACCCTCCTGTCCCTTCCTGGCCCAAATCCCCGGTCAGGTAAGATTGACGAGAAGGCCACTTGGGCCTTCAGCTCCCTGAGTTTCTTCCTCAAGGCCTCAAAGTCCCTGGTGGTCCCGACCACACCCTGCCTGGCCACATCGTTTGTGCCCACATGCATCACCAGGAGCGGCTGGTGACCCCCGGAGCGAACAAGACGCTCCACTCTGTCCTTCACATGCCGGATGCGTGCGCCCGGCGGCAGCAAACCTCCTTGTCTCCAGGTTGGGGTGGCACACTGCCGCCTCAGTGCCCCTCAGCAGGGAGTCACCAACAACGATCACCCGCTGCCGTACCTTCCCAGTGCTGGTGGGCAGCCGTGCCCTGGCCCTTGCCTCTCCCGCAGCGGCCCCCTTGCCGCCTGACGTCCCAGGCTGGGGGTCCTGCTGGTCCCCTGAGGCCTCATCAGCCCCAGCCTCCCCAAGTGGAGAGAACCTGTTTCCCAGCTCCAGATTGGTGCCAGGAGAAGGAGGAGGCCGTGCTGGTCTCCCCCTCCTGTGGGTGACATACCTCCATGTCTCCACAGCTGCTCCTCCTGTGGTCTCTCCCTCAACCCTCTGTCTGGGGGGGGGGCTGCTCGGGGGGGGGGCCTGGAGAGCTCTCTCGGCCCTCAGGCACCTCTCCTCTTCTAGCAGGGTCACCATCTTGCACCGAGGGCAAGTGTATCCCTGCCTCTCCTGGGGGAGAAGGGCGAACATGTCGCAGCTGTCGCAGCGGACAGCAACACCCATGACTCCCGCCAAGGCCATCTCCTGGTCTGCCATCGGTATCCCTTCCGAGACCTTACCTTGGTCCCCTGCCTTGTTAGTCCTGCAGTTCCTCTCACTCGCCCAGTTCTCCCAGACAAAAACCCACTTGCACACACACACAAGGATAAAATAAACTTAAATTAGAAGAAAAACAAAGCACAGCACAGCACAGCACAAACAAACAATTAAACCTGTGTGTCTCAGGGAAGGGAGTCTCTGGACAGCCCGGGCCACAGCTAAGGGACGCAGACAAGGGACGCCACCTTATCAGTCCCTCAGGCCGGTGGCCCCGCCTGCCCGCTTCCTCCTGGCCCTTCTAGCTTCTCTGGCCCCGCCCCCTCCCTCTCCGCTGCTCCTGGCCCTCTGCTCCGCTGCCCAGCTCCTACCTTGCCTTTGCCAGTCCCCTGGCCACTCAGTCTCTCTCCCAGCCTGTGCCTCTGCTGCTCTGCCAAGAGGCCAGAGCCAAAAGGCCCCTTTCTGTCTAAACTTACATTGGATTGTGGCCTAGTGTTACTCTGAAGATGTGAACAGTCACTGCACTTCCAGTGTACCATCTAGGTACCCAAATATAGAAGACACTTTCATCTCATTTGTTAGACTTATACCTCACCTTTTTTATTTTTGCAAGAAATCCACATAACTTACAGAAACCTTTCCATTCTGTCTTCCCAACAACTCTGTGAAGAATGTGAGGCTGTGATGTTCGTGGGTCAAGAGCAGGTATCTCAAATCCCAGCCCAACACTCTAATCACTAACCTCTTAGGACATTACATAAACACTTGAACTCTTAATGCCAATAAATAATCAAGAGTTGAATGTGCTCAGTATTTTAAGGTTAACTTTAAGACAAAAGTGGAATTGTGCAGCATGTATGTATGTATGTACTATGCAGATTCAGCATGTCTGCTATTTTCTATAATTTACGAAATACAGCTGTGAGAGGCAGTATGTTGCGCAGGTCAAGGACTCTGAGTGCTCCTTACTTTGAGGTCTGTGCTACTGTGCTAGAAACTTAATTTCATATTCAAATTTGTTAGGATTAATAACACACTTATTCCCACATCCTGTATTTGCATGGAATAGAACACAATTCACATACTGTGCTGTTTTCTTGTGACTAATTCCTCATAATACTCCAACTCTGTCCTTATGGTTGTATCCAGTGATGTCTTTTTGTTAGCACAAAGGGTGTTCTATTAACAGGAATGCATGTTATTAACTGCAGTGGGAGAATCCAACTAAAGTTTTACTTGTGCACCTGCTTGCAGATCTTGCTTCCAGAACCATCTAACAGTAGGAGAAGTGGGGGGGGGGGAGGCATGGCATTTTCCCTCACAAACCCTTAGATTAAGCTCAACTATCTATTTTGGTGAGGCATTTTTTTCATCTTATGTTAATGATTAGAATGCTGGCTTCTGTTTTTCCCCCCACTTCATATCTACGAAGATATCTATCATATCTTCATATCTCATATGTTCCACAATGGTTAACAGTTATAGCAATGAGGACTCTGAATAATTGGAAAATGCCAGATTTTGTTAAATAGCAATGGATCAGAAATCTGAATAGCAAATTGGAAGCCTTTGCTATGAACAGGAAATAAGAACTAGCTTTTAAAAACTGGCATTAATGGAATCTTGAAGGAACTCAAATTGCTTGTTTGATATTGCTGAGATACATTACCCAAAGGCAGGCAATATGGTAACCACAGCAGATGCCTTCCTTGATGTCCATGAACATAGTATTCCAAGTTTTCTGTGTAGGTCACTTGCCATTTCCACCCAAACTACCATTTTGGTTGTGCCCAGATCAGTTTTTGAAATTTCCAAATGTTTGCATTGGCCCAAAAACACTGTACCCCACCTTAGCCCACAGGTGGGAAAACTTTTCCAGCCTTAGGGCTGGATTCCCCCTGAGTGGACAGAGCTGAACATTACTGATTTTAAGCCTAATCACAGGTAAGTAGGGCAGGTCTTCAGGACATTATTTACAAGGAAAGAACATGGAATCACTCAGCAGTATTGTCAAATAAGTACCAGTCTTCTGCATGTATTCCCAACCATTAACAGCTCACAAGCAAACAAGAGTGAATCACTCAGGACATGCCCCTAGAGAGCATTCATCTCCAATCAGCCATTAATTGGAGATAAGAGTTTTTCCCTGCAGGGCAGAGGTACCAAAGCTTGGGAAGCAGGCAGGTGCTGATAGGTTGGACGACAGGTTGGACGTTCCCCATACCTGCCTTCCCTATTTGAATAGCTCTGAGAAGAGGTTTTTGGTGTGTATTTGCTATTTGGAACAGATTTAGCACAAAATGCACTGTGTCCAGTTGAAAAGGGCATGTGTGAAAACAGTTGATTTTCCTCTTCCAGGTGATGGAAGATGCACCTGGGGATTCCTATTTGTGAATTTTAAAGGAAAAAAAAACATGAAGAGGTACTTCAGGACTTTTGAGTTGAAAAGACTGTTAAAAATGTTTATTGAAAGTTGTTCTGTGCAGATACCTGCATTCAGTTTGTGGTTTTTGTCACATCACTTTACATAAAAGAACTCCCCCAGAGCCCCTGCCAGCATGGCCAATAGTCAAGAAAGCTGAGAGTTGAAGTTCAAAACATCAGAAGGTCTTCCTTCTGTCCACCCTGGTTGGCAACAGGCTTCGTTTTATAAAGCACAGGGGTTTTCAGTTTGCCTAGAGTTATGAACCCACTGGAATTCAAACCTGTAACACGTGGCTCACACAAAGGGAGTGGAGCCCAGTGGGAAAAGGGGACCTGCAGACATGAGTTGCTAGAGTAACCAAGAGATAAGCAGGATGGGTTGTAAAGATGAATTGACACCAGAAACTAACTGCACACACCCCCTGATTTGGCTCCACATGCCCACCCATATTTTCTCCAAAGGAGAGAAGAGTAGCTGTTATTCACTCCTACAAATAAAATATATGTACCTGGCAATGACTGATCAGAGGCATGTCTGTCATTCAAATACAGACTACAGCATCCTAGGGAATATGTTCGGGATCTTGTAGAGGAATAGCAGGGTTTAGCAGGTGATGTTTCAATCCATATATAGCAGGTCATCAAAGCATGTTATTTCTATTTAATTCACTAGGACTTAGTACCTAGTATGAATGCCTAGAATTGGGCTGTAAATCATGTGAAACTTGTGCAAATATATTTCTATGATTCTTAGAATTTGCAGAGTTCAGATTTTTAGTGCAGAATTTTGATTAAGACTTCCTAGTGGCATGTAGTGTCTGAATATTCTGAAGATAAAGAGCTGTGAGTGACCATTTGTATCACAATTTGTGGGCTTTTGAGGGGTGGTGAGGTAGAGTGGCGTACAGATCTAATTTACTTTGTTCACGTCTTTTAGCAAGTGACCTTACCAGTGATATTTACCCAGCATGAGGCTGTAAGTAACCAGCTAGCCACAAGATGGTGTCATTGTTCTTCACCTTAAATACTCAACTAATTTTGTCCAATCCAACAGCAACGTGTGCTCATGGAATACTGAACATTTAATTGTTTTTCTAGGCTCCATGTTAGTTATAACCCTTCCTGCCTTAATTTTATGGGTCTAGTCTGTTTCTTCTTCTTTTTCTGGTAAAGTAGTTTGTAAGAATAAAGGAGAACAATTTCTGTGCTGTGTTAGAAATTTGCGTTCTGGTCTAGTGGGAGACATCATCATTGTTGGAGAGGAAATGTGGGGAGGTGAGCAGGGGACACACATGCAAGATGATGCCTTCGATCCCATGTTGTCATTTTGCATCAGCAATAGTGGCTTCAGGATCTGGGGAAAGTCCTCAACCCAGACACCCTCAATCCACAGACTGAATCTGGAGAAGGGAGGACATACAAGAAGAAAATTCTTTCTTTGTGCTCATGACCTTCTTGGGCTCTTTGTGCAATGACAATGATGGCATTGTTCATATCCTTTCCCACTTTGGGGCCCTGGTAAATGTTTGCCCTTTCTTCCCTCTAGAAATGACCCTGGATAGTATTATGTTCCATAGGGCCAAAGAGGCGACAAGAATGAGTTACTGGGGCAGTCCTGTGAAGGAGACAAATGAGAATTTTCAGAGGTTTCCCTCCAGGCTCCAAAATGCTAGTTAGGCATGTGGAGGTGTATGCAATACTCATATTTATACCTGTTTTGTTTTTAATTTTAAGGGCAGTATCCAACAGTGTCTACAAACTTGAAACAGTGCTAGTGGAGCTCTGCCAGCAAGCAGCTGTACAATTGATTGCAACTTGATTTGGATTCCTCCCATACAAATAGTTTAGAACCTAATTGCTGTTACTGCAATATCCTTTACTCTAATGGAATGTCAGCTGGATACTGTCTCAGGCTAGATTTGATGTGTTTTCCAAGGCCATATCTAGAGAGTAGAAAGGTCAGACATTTTCCAGGGCCTTCTCAGCATGAAGAAAGCTGCCACTCAAATCTTAGGCTTCACATAAAAATAATAATTAAGAAACATAAAAATACATTCTGAAGTAAGTAACTCACCCTGTCCTGGCAAAAACCCTAAGACAGCATGTCCTAAAATGTGTCCTACACAACCTTAATCAAAAGATAATTAGGATTGTTAATGAGAAGATTAGTTGTGGACTCCATAAACTTCTCTGAAAATCAACTTGTCAACCACTCTCAATCTTTCCCTGCAATGTGAACCTATACAGGAAGGTTGGGTATGTTTTAGAGGTTGTGTGCATGTTGGGGGAAAAACTCCAGCTTCAAGAATAGGCTGCTAGGATGTGGGGTAGCAGTGACTGCTCAAGAAAGGGATCCTGAAGTTGTGGAGAAAATGTTGGACCAGGATGCAGCTGCTGAGGAAAAGAAAAACTCCCAAGTTAGACACTGATTAAGAAAGGCACTGAAAATAAAACTGTCAAGATAATACACCCTTGAACAATTCTTTGGTGCAACCACAGTTAGAATTCTATGTACAGTTCTGGTCACCACACCAGGAAAAGGACACTAAGTTGGAAAAAATGGAGCGAATGGCAGCTAAAATGATGAGGGGCTGGTGACAACAGCTGGGATTGTTTTGCTTAGAATAAAGATGAGCAGGGGAAGAGCATGCTAGAGGTGTTCGAAATTATGCGTGGCGTGGTGATAGTGGAGAGGGAGACGTTTTTCTCCCTTTCCCATAATACTAGAATCCAGGGTCATCCCATGCAGCTGACTGGAGAGAGCTTCAGTACATATAGAAGGATGTTCTTCATGTCATGCACAGTTAAAGTACGGATTTCACTACCGCAGGAAGTAGTGATGACCACCATTTCTGATGGCTTTAAAAGAAAACGGGACAAACTTGTGGAGGAGAATTCCAGCAATGACTACTAGCCTTGCTGGCTATGTGCTACCTCCATTTTCAGAGGCAACATGCCTGTGTACTCCAGTTGCTGAGGAGCTTTGGCAGGTGGAACTTGTATTCATCCTGCTTAAGGGATCCTGTGGGCAGCTGATTGAACACTGTGAACAGAGTACTGGACTGGATGGAGCATTGGTTTGGCCCATCATGGCCTTATGTTCTTATCGGGGCAATTTCTGTGGTCTACAAGTGCCCTACATGACTGTGGCAGAGAAATCACTGGGCTTCCTCAGCAGTTACATCAGGTATTTCATAGCAGATAAGTTAATGTGGAGAGGATAACCAGATAGTTGACCATGCAAGAAAGCCCTCCGTCAAGCCAAATCTGCTCTATCTGTCCAGCTTGTTTAGATTCCACCAAAAGTTCCTGGGAATTGTTTTCTGAGAATTCTTGGTGGGAGATCCCTAAAGCCCTCATAGGACTACAGTTCCCTTGGCAAGATAACAAATTGTTGTGGCTATGAAGCTATTACGAACGATAGTTATTTGTAACCTTCTTGTGCTTAGGCAGGCGGCACCACTCAGTGAGAAGCTCTGCATGAGACATTTATTCTATGCTCATGATCCTTCACTCATAGAACTTGTCCTCACATCTTCATCCTCCAGGGCTTCTCTTAAGTTTTCAATAATTTGTTATGCTTATTTTTAGAGCAAGGAAAGTTTGACATTAAAGTTTACATAGTGGCAACCAGAACCAAAGGCTTCCACAAAGATGCAAATCTGCTACAATGCAGTTATAGCAATGGCACCACCTTGTGATTGGTTAATAGAATATATAGAAAGGTAGAGAAATATTAACCCTTGGAAAAAGCCCCATGTTTTTAGTTCCAAAACAAACACAGAAGAAGTCTTGATGTAGCTGCAGGTTAAACCCATCATGTAGACAAGCCCAATATGTAATGGTTTATTTCAGTTTTGCGCCACCCCTCCTCATATTACAGGAGTCTCAAACTCAACTCACCTGGGGGCCGCTGGAAGTAGAGTCTGGGTGAGGCTGGGCTGCATCAAGGATTCCACCGCCGCGGTGGTGGTGGGCCGCTCATCCCGCGTTGCTCCTGGAGGCCGGCCCGGGTGCCACCGGCGCTTTGAAGGCCGCAGGGCCCCTCCCGGCAATTGGCCCGCGGGCCGCGAGTTTGAGACCCCTGTCATATTAGGTTCAGTTTGCCCCAAACTTTTTCCATATGTATGTCTTTAAAAAGGTTCACATGAGAAAACATATATGTGCTTTGTGTCCATTTATATGCCTTTTTGGATACAATATTGCCTCAGAGATAAACTTTTCCAATACATTTTCACAATACATATTTTAATACTGTTTTCAGCAACATAACATGTGCATTTTTGCCTGTGTTTTCCTAACAAAGAAATGTTGTATGTCTTCTTTTTATGCAAAATGCAGGAAAATTTGAATTTCTAAGGATAATAGAGCTCCGATTTGCTAATTGGTTTGTGAAATTAGGTAAACTTGAATTGAATGAAAACCAAACAAGTTTCTCTGCCACCCTTACCAGTTACTGGGGAGCAGCAAAAGGGGACAGGTATTGCCCCCAGGTCATGTTTGGTGGTTTCCGAGAGGCATCAAGCTTAGCTGCCAGGGGAAAGCAGGATCTTGGATCGTATGGGCTTTGCTTTGACCAAGCTGGGCTTTTCTGTTAAATCAATTTAAGAATGTACTACAGATGTGATCTTAAGTGCATTCTAAACAACTTAGTCTCCCTCACGCCCATATTTCTAGGTCACAAACAAGACAGAATTTTGTGCATTACATCTCGCTGGCTGATTCCCAAAACTTATCCTTGTGCAGGGCACATGAGTTTCAACCAGAAAAATGTAACTAGGAGCCATATTTCATGCATGGCTTTTTCACGTATCATCTCTTTAGGCTTTCATACTGTGAGAACATCATGAAAAGGCAAGATTCACTGGAGAAGACGATAATGTGAGGGAAAGTTGAAGGCAGAGGAAGAGGAAGACCGAGTACGAGATGGCTCAATTCCATAAATTAAGCTGCGGCCTTGAGTTTAAAAGAACTGGGCAAGGTTGTCAGGGCACTCAGGCGTTTTGGAGGGTACTCAGTCACAGGGTCACCAGAGAAGAAATAGTGGCATGTGGCAACAACAGCATCAGATCTCATCTGCAAACCTAGCATAATCACATGATGCTTTTTCTGAACATTAGGAATATAGTGGTGTGAAGTCTTATTACCTAGAGAAAGGATTGGTTTAAAAGCATTAATTCTCTGTAGACAATACTTTTTATTACACCTGATATCTGATGTTTTTCTTCAGTTCTTTGAGAAATAAGACACAGCATGATAACCTTTTGGAAAGGTACTTCTCTCTGACATGATAGTTTTCTTTGTGCTCTTACTTTTTGCTTCTATCACATATCCTTGGTCTACTGTGCATGTAGATTTAATCCCTGGACTCTGTTTTGTACAAGGTTATTCTCTGGAATGAGAATTTTCCAAAACAATTGCAGGTAATAATTCTGAAACAATACAGTTGTGCTAGGAATCCTGCAAACCTATAGATCCTGCAGGGATTTACCAAAGTTCCCATTGTACAGAGTAAACTGCCCAAATTACAGAGAGCATAAGTCACATGTTTATTAGGTAATGCCATCTGAATTACACTTTTTCTTAGGTAAAATTGGAGACTAAACAGCTAAAATGATTTCTTTTCAGAGTGTGTCAGGATAAAGAGAGGGACATAGAGAGAGAGAACATGAAGAAGAAATTGTCTGCATTCTCCATATCAGTGCAATAGTCTCTGAAGCAGGCATTCCTCATTGATGAACATAAACGTATCCAGAGGATTGACTTTATTACTCTGGGAGTTGAAAAATACATTGCATCTCCACATCAGGAAGGATTGAATTGTGGGGACAAAGGCCTGGAAACCAACAATAAATTGGATAGGTCAGCCTTCCCCACCCTTGTGCCTTCTAGACACATTTGGTCTGCTACACCCAGAATTCCCAGCCAATGGCCCTGCTGGATGGGAATTCTGGGAGTTGTAGTCCAAATGCCTCTGAAGGCCACCATGTTGGGGAAGGCTGGGGTAAGTAGTTGGTGCCATGGGAGCCTGAGCTTGGTCTCTATGCAACCCAAAACTAGCTGCTTGACTGGCAGTGCTTCCCCGGCATCTCAGGCAAAGAATGTCTTCCACAACACCTATTGCTTGATCCTTTTCATCATGCAGAGTATGTGAAAAACAAGTTCTACCACTGAGTTATGGTTTCCACTTGCATGTAGTTTTGACACACAATGACAGAATGACCATACTGTGAGCAGATTCCAAGAAGTGGTTGTGGCTTTTGACATCCTCAACACTGCAGCATATTTTCCTTGCAAATGGTGGGGGATAATTCCAAGCAGCTGCTTTGCTAGCTAGCACTGCTGATGTTCCACTGCAAGAGCTTACTCTTGCTATGATTACTCTGTTGAGAAATATGCATTTTTTTTTCTTCTAAGGTTCCAGACTAAAACATGATGGCATCAGACATGCTTTCCCTATCATGGAGGGGTGGGTCTTTCAGTCCTCTACCTCCTGTTGTGGTTAATATGATGAACACCATTTAAAAACAACATGATCTACAAACTTGGCACTTGGGATTATTTTGATATTTTCAAAATGAAATCCCACTGCTTGGTGTCTTGATTCTTTTCCAACAACATTGTTCAGAGGACTGATTTTCAAGCCTATCACTCCGGTGTCCAAAATTGTTGTTTGTTCATCTTCTGGCAGCAGCCTGTCTTGTACTGAATGCAATTATCGACCAATTGTTTAAACAAACTCAGATAAAATCCACATTGGATCTGCAATGTAGGATTATTTGTCATTTTTAAACATGCAAGGATATGATCCATGTGAGCTTGTTTCTTTGACTGCATCAGCATTTAATTATACATAACCTCCACAAAGAATTTCTGACTGGATTTGGGGGGTTTTCTGAGGACTGAGAAAGTATTTTGAAGAGTGTTCAAATGCTGGTGGATGACCTCTCTCTTGGATAGCTGAACTTTCAATTCTCAATGGGCAATAGTGTTGTTTGGGCCAGGGAATTATGCACCTTGGAGCATCTAGCAAGTTATGCGCCGGGTTGACGCTGTCTGTATGTGGCTCGACGGCTATTTTTACTCAAGGTCAGAGGGAATTATGAACAGTGCCAAGGGCTTTGTTGACTTTGCTTTTCACAGTAGGAAATTGGAAGATTAGCTTTCAATCAGAAGCCTCCCACCCAGAATTAGACTGTGTGGATGAGTTCTTGAAGTCAACAGAATATGGAGTGAGGCTTCTGGTTAGAAAAAAAAGAAAACTTTTTTTTGAGTCTTCAATTTGTTTCTTTTCACGTCGTCTCCCTTCTTACTCATTTATTTTCATGAGCAAGTGTATCAGTGTATTCAGGGTGCTGGGATACATAATTTCTCAACACTGGAAGAACAGAGGCTTGCTCTGAGACTTGAATGAAGGAAGCTGCATTTTGGAGGGTGAATGCTGGAGCTAACAAGAACAGGGGAAGGGAAGGGAAGGGAAGGGAAGGGTGTGTCTGTCTTTCCAGTGATATTCTGTAGTGGTATTGTTGCAATAGACAGCCTTGTCATTTCTCACTCTGCACCTGCACCTCTTGCATTATCTCTGTTGCGGCTGTTCATAAGTGCAAAGTAATTTCCAGTGTCTCCTAGCTGGGATGCCTGGCCTGGGGAATTCTCCAGGTGCACCTGGGCTTTCCGCCTGCATCGAAGCAGACTATGGCCTGAGCGGAAGGGAAGACTGTGCCAAAAATACCATTACTATGGATTTTGAGTACTGTTTTTCCCCCAGTTCTTGTTTTTTGTGTCCGTCTGGATTTTGTAAAAAAACCAGATTTGTCAGGGAGCAAAGGATGCGTAATGTGTTTATTACTGCAGCATAAAAGGGTCCAAACAGATGGCAATCTGAACTCTGGCTACTGCAGACAGTACGCCCTGGGAGAGGATTGCTGAAATATAGCTATAGACAGATTCTTGTGAATTATTCCAAGTCCATGTATTATTCTGTTTGTGGAATCTTCCTCTCTTGGTTTTTAAGTGCTTGCATTGTCATGACTTACATTTCTCAGCAGTGCTTCCTTATGGTAGAATGCTTTGTGCCTGCACTACAGAATTTCAGCAACTTTACTGTTGCTTTGTAATATTTGAATTCAGCAACATTAGTGCTGGTATCAAGATCATCCAACATTCATGTTCAAGTGATCCAGGGGTAGGGCAGAGAGGGAAGAGGCAAAGACCCTGAATGCAGGATGGGTGTAAGTTCACATTCACTTTCTGACCTCTTGGTGGAGAAAAACAGAAGCTGAACAGAACAGAACAGGACAGAAGCAAAACATGGGAGCCACCACTGCAGCTGAGTCTTTTTTAGTTACAAAATGGTTGCCAAGATCAGAGCTCTGTGGATGTAGGCTGAAGCAGCCGTGACAAAAAAGCAACAGTAAAATCAGAAGAAGCTGCTTGCACCTCCTAAAGACAGGGGTGAATTTCAGCTGTTCGTCATATTCTGCTTTCAGGCAATAGTTAGTACCTCTCTTATCAGCTGAAGGATTTGAGAGACTTTTGAGCCCAAGGGACAAGCTGAGATAAGCCTTGAGTCTTTTTAGTGCAGCAAAAGTTTTTGCCCTGGATTTTTCAACAGATTGTAACAAACAGCTCCTGAATAGTTGATATGGTATAATGGTTAGTGTTAGACTGGGGGTCAGGCGATCTGAATTCTAGTCCCTATGAAGCCATAAACATCTCACTGAGTTTGGAACAGTCACTGACTCTCGGTCTAACCTACCTCACAATGTTGTTGTGAAGATAAGATGGGAAGAAAGCTAAAGCGAAGTAGAAATAGAATGAATAGTTCAGCAATAAAATGTGTCAGTTTGTTCCATTTCTTCCCAAAACAAAATAGGCACTGCAGAAAGTTAAAAACAGATTGTACATGTAGAAGAAGTTAGAGATCTTCCTGGAGGATTCACTTCAGGCGGCTAAGGGACCACTCATCAGAAATGGCGTGCAGGAAGAAAAACGTCTGAGGGAAAAGAAGTTAAAACGCACCTCGAGGTCAGATATTTAGCTCAATAATTTTTTAAAAGTATACTTAGTAGCAGACAGGTCAGGTCTGTGAATGTGTAAGTGGCATTTTTATGCAGAAAAGGTGCTACCAGACAGCAGGTTCCTCACACTAACAGCTGTTCCATCCATCCTTCCTTAAAAGGTTTGTTTGTATTCTTTTCTGAAGGAGCTGTGGGAAAGCAGGGAAGGGATAGAAATTGAAGACAGCTTCATCTGAACCCTTCGCAAGATTCCGTAGACAGGGGAGTGTCATTGCACAATCGAAATGTCATCAATTGGAAGCATCTTAAGGCCTTTCTGTGTTGATTGACTGCTGGATTGAGGCTATGACAGAAGACCTTTCTCACAATTTGCAAAATGCTTTGAATTGTCTAAGAAGCTTTCATCTTTAAGAAACAGAATCCATTTCTTAACATGAAAATATTAGCTGATCTGATGAGGAATCACCTACATTTTATGACTAAGATTGCCTAATGTTTCATTTTAATTTCAAAACTGCTTCTGACCCTCCAAACTATTCCATTCTATCAGGAAAACATCTGATAGGATGAGTGCAGTTACTTGAATAGATCGGGTGTATTTAGTGAAGACATATGAACCATGACAAAACAACAAGAATTACACCCCAAATATATGGGTAAGGGTTAGGGTCAGGGTTTCTCTGCAGGGAAGTGGAAATATCCCTGAGCCATCTCCCTGCTCAAACTCATCATGGCCTCCTCTTTGCAGCAAGAAAGTGCCAGAGCAATTTCTCTCTCTGGATGCAAGGAGGCACTAAGCAGGAAAGTTGGAACCATGTGAGCTAGAAAACTAGTTTGCTCACAGTATCCCAGAGATCTGGGAAAAAGCTCTGTGTATTTTTGCATGTGAGTAGAGCTACTGTATAAAACTCCTCCAGAAACAGCAACAAGAAAATCCCACAGCAAATAGTAGTTTCTCAAAAGCAACCAGATTCCAGAAGAATGTGGTTTTTACCATGCAGGAACCTGATTAAAGCCTTGTCCTTCAGGAAACAGAAATGAGTTTGACTATCCCTGATCGGCATTGCTAATTCCATGGAAGTGGTCGCTGCAGGTCTTGGGATCCGAAGCAGGTGCCTGAATTGCCCTATATTATATAGTATTCTATTGCTGTACACCCAGACACACTACAGGAAGTGGAATAGCTTGGAGATTCTTGGAGGGGAGAAAGAGGGAAGGAAACAATCTGCAATCTTGTACAGTGTAGCAAGCTCTTTTATTTCCACTAAACCTTAAACTCCTTACACGTTTTGAATTCAGCTTGTCAACTCATCTTGTCTCAAGTCACATAATGCAAATACTTCTCTCCCATACACCAACCTTTGGGAAAACATTTGGATGAATGTTATTAATCCCTCTGGTGCCCAAGATGTCTAGGAGATGTCTACAAAACAGCATGCAAATAGCCCTTGGAATGGATAGAATGAGATGTTTTTGGTCCAAATAACAACGGAAGCCTGTCACGCACCTAAATAAACAGGCAGCCATGCCAATGAACACACTCATTTACTGGAGGGGGGAGGAGGGGGGAGTGTTCGTGGTAGAAGCTGGAGGTATGCTCCATCAGGATTTTTAGGATAAATTCCTTTTTTGGCTCAAGAGCCAAAGACATGGCTTTGCTGGGTTCACACGTCAGGCACGGGACAGTTTTACTAGGTCCCTAGTAAAAAGCACGTGGTGACACAGGTCTGATTGTTCCAAATTGAGCAGAAAGGGGAAAGAGTGAGTCGTGTGTGTGTGTGTGTGTGTGGGGGGGGGGAGTTGACAGGCTATACTGATAATTTTCAGTTCATCCAAAAGGCAATAGTTTTCCAGCCATGCTGCTTTTCCATCATTCTGGAAATCAGCAGACACAGCTGTGGTCACAAGAGTGAACAACAAAACTTGCTGAGAGAGCACCTTGTAAAAAGTTCTCTTTCCTTAGCTCAGAGATTTAGGTTGGTGCAGGTTGCTGTGAAATCGAGTAAAGTGCCTGAGGCTGTGTGCAGACAGGACTTTGTCATAGACTTGAAGGCTGCATGATGGAACTATGGTCGCCCATGAGAATTTTCATAGGGCTGGATCCAGCATTTGCCTCCTCCTATCCATGGAGCACTTCCATCTGTGGAAAGGGGGGTTAGGAAATTTAGTCATGCCCTTTCTTCCCCTCAGTGCCCTGAAAATCTGCACTGCAGGGTTAGGGGACCCTGTGTGTGTGTGTGTGGGGGGGGTGATCCTGGGGGCTGCAGGGGAAGGCAAAATAAATGCACATCTTCTTTTGCACTGGTGGGAGCATTCCGAATAGAACTCTGCTGGGTGAAAGGATGTGCTGCATCTTTGGCTGTGCCTCAGTGATATCTGTACAACAGAGTCTGCAGGCTTTGGTAGTGTCATTTAATACCATTTATTGGGCTCCATCTCATTACCTTTAAGTCCCTGAAAGTCATCCTTTGTGCAAAGCTTGCAGCCAGTGATTCTACTAGAGCAGCCTTCCCAAAGCTGGTACCTGCCTCCAATGCATTGGCCTTTCAGCTGACTGGGGATACTAGGAGTTGTAGTCAAAGGAAACAAGAGGATGTAATGTTGGGTAAGGCTATTCTAGAGCTTCAGTCCTCAAATCATGTATTGTGAAATCGTTGCAGATACATCCAGCATGAGACATTGTGCAAATGTAGCTTGAATTCAGTACAGAGATGTGCACCTCTCTTGGCATCACCATGAGAGGAGTTCATCTCTAAAATTCATGATTTAAGTGGGTTGCTTTTAGAGAGATGTTGAAACAATCCCAGAACTGTTTCCCCACTTGAAGAACTCAACATTTTTTTGAAAAAGCAGTAAATCATCATACCCAGCTTGTCACTAACACTATCAATTTTATTCACATTAACACGGCACTGCTGGTAGTGCTGTTGATCCGATGGGGAAGATGTGACCCTTCAGAAGCTGGTCCAGGGTCTAAAATTACCCGCATGAATAGTTGTGATCCCTGATATCAGAGGCATCTGGAAATGCATTTAAATCTCAATTTCAGAAACTCCTGAATTTGTATAGAATTAAAGATATGAAAGACCCTTCCACTGAGCTGTAATAGCCCCTGTGGTCTTATCCCAGTTTGTGCTATTAAAAGTGCATTATGCTCTAATCCAGCTTTCCCTGGTTTGGTGCCCTTCGGATGTTTTGCTCTTCAACTCCTGCCTCACCAGCATGGCCAATGGTCAGGGGGGCTGGGAATTGTAGCCCAAAATATCTGGAGGGCACCAGTTTAGGGAAGACTGCTCTATAGCCACCAATTTAACTTAGGCTGCCCATGTCTCACTGCCAGGCAACCAGACAGAACTCTGGTAGGACTGCATGAGGAATAGGTATGGAGTTAAAATCCCTTTGAGATTAATTTTAACTCAACAATTATCTGAAACACTCTCCCTTTTTAGGCATACGTGCAAGGAAGTGTGATCCATTTGAGCAGCTGCGGCCTGAGTCAGGACTTATTTCCTATAATCACTCACCCTGTGCGACTGGTCTGGTATATGTAACACCTGCACTTTAAACACTTTTCCCTTCTCTGGTGGATCTTTACTTCCAGACTTATAGTTCCCTAGTTGAACATTCTGGACTACATTTGTTAACTGCTACCGAGTCTACATATTTATATGCTCTAAATCCTTTTAAGTCTGCCTGCAGCTTCACTGAAACCCCAATTCTAACTTGAAAACTTGGAAGGAGACTCTGCAGACTGAATGGCTTGCAGAAATCAAATTCTAGTGTCTTTCTTATGATTCACATGCTGCTTATCTTAGCAATCTCCTTTCAACTTGAAGTCTGGTTTCTTAGACTTTCTTTTCCTGAATAAGAGTTGTCAATTGTTGAACCTCTGAGGCTTTCCTTTAGCAGAAATTTGTTCTGTACTAATGTTTTGCACCATGCCATGAAAAAGCTTTACCTGCTGATTTATGCAGATCAGACCTCTGCTAAAGGCATAGGAGCAGCCCAGGCAGTTTTCCCCAGCCATTTGGGAAGCCCCTCTTCATCTCAACATTCTTGATAAATTGCTGGTTGAACTCTGGTGATCATTTCTAAATAGTTTAGAAATGGGCCAGTGACTATTTCCAAATCTTTAGCTAGAGTCTTTTTAATGGAGTACCCAGGAGAGGCCTATCATAGGCAACAGTAATATTTGAATTATTTTACTGAGAAATTGAAATAAGGATGCAACATAATATCCTTGGAACTATTTAGTGCTAAATCTTTCAGCAGCTTGCACCAGCACTGAGAGCCAAGATAGTAGGGTAGTTTCAAAGAGTCAGAATACTACATTGCAGCCTTCAGCAAACTAGTTCCCTTTAGATGTTTAGGACTACAGTTCCTAGTATTTCTGACTGTTGGCCCTGATATCTGGGGTTGATGGGAACTGAAGTTCAAAGCATCTGAAAACTAGCATATTGGGGAAGGCTGCTGTAGTGATGAGAGAGTTGGTCTATGAATGCCAGGTTAAAATCTCATTCATCTTTGCAATTCATTCCGTAACCTTGGGGCAGTCACTATGTTGTGAACTAATCTGTCTCACAAGGTTGTTGGCAGTGGGAAATCCTGTATGCCAGCCTCAGCTTCTTGGAGGACTGGGATGTTGTTATGTGCTGTCAAGTTGTCTCTGACTTATGGTGACCCTATGGATGAAAGTCCTCCAAAACATTCTATCCATGTCATTCCTGCTTAGCTGTTCTAAAAGCAAGGCTGTGGCTTCCTTTGTGGAGTCCATCCACTTCACGTTTGGTCTTCCTTTTCTTCTGCCTTCAACTTTCCTGAGCATGACTGTCTTCTTGCCTTCTCATGACGGGATCAAAGTATGACAGCCTCATAGCTAAGGAGTGCTAGCTCACACCTGGAATGGCATTTGCCCCAATTTATTTTACATAGACAATTAGTACTTATCTGTTCAAACACACATAGAGACATTGGAGTCAGGGCATGTTACAGGACTGGTCCTACCATGATCTCCATCAGCCATCTGGACAGCCATCTGAGTGGATTGGTATGACTTGGTGTCCTGCAACAGCAGGGGGCTGGACCTGACAGCCTTCATGGCCCCTTCCAAATCTAGTATTCTATGATAGTGGCATGTGTCCACAAATTTATCAGTTTGGAACTACCATTAAAGAGGTCCAAACTGTCTGTTGCTTAGTTTATTCAACAGTCAAAGGTTAAAATAAGCTTTTTGTAGAATAAGTCAAAATGTGAGATCAGTTGACAATGTGCTATATATTCTCTTCTTCTGAATATATAGTTGTTACTCCTTTTGCTTTCAGAGAATTTAAAATCCCACATGAATCATGTACTAATCTTGCATGATCTCTTATCTGAATAAACACTTCCTGTTCTGCTTGAGTTCTCAGACTTCTCAGGAGGTCTCTAACAATTCAATCTGGATAGGATATGCAGTAGGAGGTGTTTTATGATTATAGTGAGTGTAAGGTTGGAGATCTCCTTAACCATAGTTAAACAATAGTCATAGTAAATGGCATAACAAAAGGGGAAGACCTCCGAATAATCTTGGTCCCCAGGCACAAGTGAAAGAAATTAAAATTCAGCAACCAAATGGGGAAGGGCAAGGCCACCATATGGAAACAAGAAATCAATCAATCAATGTAATAAATAAACCAAACCATGGCCAAGAAAGTGACTCATGAGAATGTGAACAGGTGAATTGCTTCACCTAACTTCTAACTCCTCTTCTGAGGGTTTTTTGAACTGAAAACTGCAATTTCTCTTCT
>NW_025335606.1:13745534-13822140 GCF_004798865.1 Varanus komodoensis
GGAGAAGAGCCTAATTCTGGGAACAATAGATGGCAAAAGAAGAAGGGGATGGCAGAGAATGAGGTGGCTGGATGGAGTCACTGAAGCAGTCGGCGTGAGGTTAGGTGGACTCCTGGGGATGGTGGAGGACAGGAAGGCCTGGAGGAATGTTGTCCATGGGGTTGCGATGGGTTGGACACGACTTCACGACTAACAACAACAAAATGCAAATATCTGAAATCCATATCAATTGTCAGTTCTTGGCCCACCAATTCCCATCTAGAGATGCATCTGAGAGCAGTCAAAATAAGTTCATGCTAAACCATGCTAAACCACCACCTTGTTAAGGAGTGCCACAACTACAGGATTATTTCATTAATTTTCCATGCATGCAAGGTGATGCTCAAGGTGTTGGAACAAAGCATTTTTCCCTCCATGGACTGAGAAATTTTCAGGCTGAATTCTGAAAGGAATAGGACACTCAAGATCATATTGCAAATATATGTTGGTTACTGGACCAAAAAATTTCATAAGAACGTCAGTCTATACTTTATGAACTTCATCAAAGCCCTTGACTGTGTGGACCACAACCAACTATGGATGATTTTGAAAGAAATGAGTGTGCCTCAGCACTTGATACAAACCGTATCCTGGACAAGAGACTGCAGCTAGAAAAGAATATGGAGAAATAGAATGGTTTCCTATAGGCAAAAACGTCAGACAAAGGTGTATTTTCTCCCTCTGTGTGTTCAATGTATACACAATGTATACACAGGACATATCATGAGGATTAGGACCAGAGGAAGATGGAGCAGAAATTGGTGGAAGGTACATCAATATTTTCAGATATGCAGATGATTCCATATTACTGGCAGAAAGCAGCAGTGAATTGAAATGAGTCCTGATGAAAGTGAAAGAAGAAAGTGCAAAAGCAGGACTGCAGCTGAACACTAAGAAAACAATCATGGCTATAGAAGAATTACATAACTGTAATGTCAACAATGAAGAAACGGTAATTGTGAAAGAGTTTGCATACTTGGCTCAGTCATGATTCCATATTACTGGAAGAAAGCAGCAGTGAACTGAAATGACTCCTGATGAAAGTGAAAGAAGAATGTGCAAAGGCTGAATCATCAGTCTTAACAGAGTTGCAGCAGAGAAATTAGGGGAAGACTGAGGTGTTGAAGGGCAGCAATGAAGGAACTAGAAAAGATCATCAAGTGTGAGGATATTCACTGGAGGCCAAGGCCGCCCATCCAACTGTTTGCCCACTCACTGAGTACGGGTGGGAAAGCTGGGCAGTTAAGAAAGCTGACATGGAGAAAACTGATGTGTTTGAAACATGGGGTCATGAGCTCGGGTTCCTCCTTCACATATTCAAAAGCCATAAGCCTTTTTCTTTGCAAAGCATTCTTCATTGGCCAAAAAGCACAAAGCACCCAGAATGAATCTCTGAGCATGTGCAGAACAGTTTGCTGAACCCAATCCAGTATTCAGCTCCAAGAACCCTTCTTATGAGCATGTCTGGGCCCCACCCCCATCCTCTCATTAAGCCACCCCCTTCTGCTGGTGACACATCATGAGCTTAAGATTTACTCACCTGAGTAAAGAAAAAGCCTCACCTGAGTCTGAGAAACTCCCATGCTCAGGATCCCTTCCTGCCAACTGTACATCTTGGTTATTCCCAGAGACTGCTTGCCTGTTTGGGGAGTCAGGCTCTGAGGTATGTGCCTCCTCTTCTCTCAACTCAGTGTTTCAGCATGGCCCACATTCTCAGCTCTGCTTCACATTTTGATTCTGATTCCAATTTCTCTGAAGTCCAGCCAGCAGTCCTTGAGAATGAGTGCTCCAATGGCCATCTTTCTCACTACCAGCATATGGAACTAGAGTAAAGCTCTGTGGAATAGTCAGACAGCCATCCAGTGGGATGGTGTAACTTGGTGTCCTGCAAGGGGGGTTGGACACGATGGCCTTCATGGCCTCTTCCAACTCTACTGTCCTATGATTCCAGTATTCTATGACTTAAAGAAAGAGAGACTAATCTCAAAGCAAAGCAAAGCCATAACTTTCCCTGGAAACAGAAATGGTGAAACTGAAGCTTTGGGCACATCATGAGGAGGCAAGATTCACTGGAGAAGGCAATAATGCTAGGGGAAGTTAAAGGCAGAAGAAGAGGAGGAAAACCAAGAAGAGATGGATCAGGTCCCTAAAGGAAGCCAACAGCCTTGAGTTTACAAGAACCGAGCAGAGTGGTGAAGGGCAGGACACTCTGGAGAGCATCCATTCACAGGGGCATCATGACCGCCATGATTTGAGGGCATGAAACAACAATAAACCATCACCTAGCACTGAGAGATGTTGGCAGTGGTTTTCTCAGAGGAAAAGAAGGAAGCACTCACATCCTATGATAAAGCTTATGTTGAGTAATAATAAGAATTAACATGTCACCAAAAGTTAAAAGGTATTATGCTTATGCCACTCATTTTCCACAGACAGAAATGATCGTAAAATGCAATATTGGAATGAATGATGTTGCTATTAGGAATGTATAATGAACTTGTACTGCACAGTTTTATGGATGCTTACTCAGAAGGAAATCCTTCTTATCTCTGGGGGTTTCATGTGTACAGAAAAGATTGCTAAGACTGCAGCTTTAATGCACAAAGAATTTTCCAAACTTTATATTATTAGTTCATCTGTGGGTAGGCCACTGTGATTCCCACTTTTCAGCCAGCTTTCTCATGTCAGACATACTTGTACAAACAGTTAGCAATTAAATCCTGAATTTATTTCAGCTGTGATACTCTTCTCACAAAGAGCTGCTTTGCATTTCAAAAGCATCATGTGAAGGCTGCAGTAAATAGCTCTATGACAACTCAGATAGGGCACAGTAAAGGAGACCTCTACTTTTTGCCAATTTGCAACAGAATGGCAAGAAGTTGCTTAGCATGCTCCATAGCAGCATCTGGGATAGCTACTTCTGAATTATAAAGGACACACATCACCAAAAGCAAGACACCCATTTGACAAAAATGTGCATCCACTAATTGATATGTATATCAATCAATAAATACATATTTAACATTATTTCAGTTTGAATTATACTAAAGTACAGCTCTCAAAACTGTGGAGGACTTGGACAGTGTTCCATCTGCTGTTCAGGTGCTGTTGATAACCAGGTTTGAGGCTTCGCTCTTCCTTACGAAGATCTTGATCGTTATACAAGACTTGAGCTGGACAGCCCTTCCAACAGATGATGCCTTCGAAAGAGAGGATAGTCCTGTGGCAGACATTTAAACAGAGTACTGATCGCTTTAAAAGAGGACATGTTGTTAGCCACACTTTCCAAGCTGGACTTGAGAGGAGTTAAAGTAAGATGGTAAAGTAAGAAGAAGGAGTGTAGTTCTCCTCCCTCCTGACAGGCCAGGACCCTGACTTCTGTCATAAATTAAATGGGGCAAGAATAGACCAGCCCCAGTACCTTTAATAGTTATTCTGAGCAGGGGATTTGGATTATTTTAGATAATCTTTGAGTGCTCCCCCTTTGAGTGTGGTCAATCTATTTTGTTAGTAGAAACTTCCTGCAAGGAGGTGGAGAAGGCTTTTCTCCTGTATGATAAACTGGATGTGCTAAAATTCCCTATTTCTATACTGGTTAAACCATTGTTAAAGATGCAATGGTCTTGTCCAACTATGGGATTATCCTTTCTAGTGAAATAATCCCCCTTGAGAGGAGCAGCTATCCTTCCCATATGCCCCATCAAATTTCCTTTGTCTATGGGTCCTGGGGGTGGGTCCCACTAGTTTCTGTTTCCAGAGGCATTCAGCAGACACAGGCAGGAGGTTATATACTTTCCTTGGTATTAAGAGCAACACATGGAAACCTAATCAAGAGCCTTGTGACAACTGAAAGGCTAGCAAAGTTGTTATGGGATACATTTTCATAGACTGCAGTTGACCTCCTCAGGTGCAGTTACTGAATGCTTATGCAATAAATAATGTGTTAGTCTTTCAAGTCTCTTTGCTACAAGAGTGTAACAGAGCTCCCCCCCCCCCCCGCAACATGGAAACATAGCCTACTGATGTTGCAAAAGCAAAGCAGCAAATGCAGATTTCTGCATGCACCAATGCACAGAGAGAGGGGGGGGGGAACAAACAAGAACCAGTCCAGTAGGACTAAACCACAGAAGGCAAGTATCAGAAGGGAAACTGGTCTGTTACATTATAGACCTCTTAAAGTCAATATACCACATACTGTATCTATGGAGGACACAGTCCAGAATGGATTCTTGGCTGATTCTGAGGATCTTGATAGAAAGATAAGGGAGGAGGCCCGTTCTAAATTAGTATCAAATGCCTAGGTTTTAAAAAGCTTTACAGGTCAAAAAAAGCATATAGCTATCCAGAGCCCCTGCAGCCTTCCCGGAGTCATTTCAGGACAAGGACAGCAGTTCTAATTTAATTTGATGTTGGAGTCACCACCAGTTAATTTCCTTTCTGTGTAGAACTTAAGGAGAGAGAGAGAGGAGAGTGAGCGAGAGAGAAAACAGTACACTTCTAGGAACTGTAAGTAATATGTGTTGCAATGTTCCCCTGCAGCCTACGTGGTTATGTGCAGCAACCACAGGGAAAAAGCAACACCATTCAAGTGATAGATACATTCTCGAGCTGGTTGGTGCTGTCTGAGTTCTTGCTTGTTCTCTTGCTCTCTTAGCAACATTTAATAGATGCCTCCTGGCATTGTTAAGCATCGTTGCTGACAGCAAGCTGAAGATGCCGTAGAAAAAATGCCAGTGCAACTTTGAACAGCAGTGATGTGAAACAGGGTCTCAGAGACACAAACCAATGGAAAATGCATTAGGCTGACGTGAATGTTTTCAAAGGGCAGATCTAGACAATCAGCCCACTAGAGGGAAAACGTTTAATATGAAGCTTGACAAGATAGCCAATTGCATATTCTCTGCTTCAAAAAGAATGATTGCCCTTTGAAACCAGGGGAGACTGGCTTGGAATGAAGACTGGACTGCATCTCTCCCTTTAATCTCCAAAAGCTTTGAACCCATGCAGCAGTTCAAAGCCCTCACTTGATGAGGGTAACCTTTTAAAGAATAATTGCTAGCTTAGGTTTTATGAATATTTTAAAGTGAATAATTTATTCTAAGAGAACTACAGCAAAAGCAGTGACTCATTTGGAGATATTTTCCCCCCTTCAGCATGGATTATTAAAGCAACATCAAACACAGTTGATACTTAATTCTGTCTTAGGTCACTAACTTACAACCTCCTATGCTGATTAAGAAATTCAGAAAGTCAATGAAGTGTTTCCTCAGAACTATGCTTATAAAGGCTGCAGTAGAATCAGCACATAAATAGGCATATTTGAATTGTAGGATATGTTTACAATTTAAATAGGCATGTGAGGGCTGTAAAGGAAACTCCTGAAGTTTCATCCACATGGCCAGTAGGTCTTCATTAGTGTAATACTGTTATTAGACGAACCTAAAGATCACAAAAATGTGCAACCTTGTGAAATCCCAGATTATTTTTTTAATCAGGCAAGATGTTATCAAAAAGCAGGTTTGGTGGGGAAGAATGGGGAGGGAAAGTGATGTTGGGAATGCCATGGCGTCTGCATGTTCAGGGTCCCAAGATAAAGATAGGGAGGAAGGGGCTCCAGACATTCAAATGAAGCTCTGCAGCCCAGGTGTGCTGTGCTCTGGCCTTCCTTACAACCACTGGCCCTATCAGCCTGCCCTCTGGTCTCCAGGTGCTGCTTTTAAATGCCAGCCTGGTGCACAGTAAGACCTCCTCATCCATGACTTAGTGGATTAGGCAGCCAGTCAGGCCTGTATAACCAAGACCTGGGTGGGTGAATGGAGGGAATTAGTGTCTCCAACTCCACCCACAGATGTCATTGGTACAGCATCAAGACTGGGGGGCCAGGGAGGTGTGGTTGCCATGTCTATCGGATTCCTCTCTCTCTCTCTCTCTCTCTCTCTCTCTCTCTCTCTCTCTCTCTCTCTCTCTCTCTCTCTGTGTGTGTGTGTGTGTGTGTGTGTGTGTGTGTCGCAAAAGCTCAAAATAGTAGAGATGGAAGGGGCCTAGAAGGCCATCAGGTCCAACCCCTGGTGCAGGACATCAAGGTACACCATCCCACTCAGATGTCTGTCCGGTTGGAACTTGAATGCCTCTAGTGTGGGAGAGCCCACAGCTTCCCAAGGTCATTGGTTCCACTGTCGTACTTCTCTAACAGTTAGGAAATTTTTCCTGATCTCTACCTGGAATCTGGTTTTCTGTTACTTGAGCCTGTTATTCTATGTTCTGTATTCTGGAATGTTGGAGAAGGAATCCTGCCCTTTCCCTTTGTAATAGCCTTTCAAGTACTTGTAGAGTGCTAGCATATCTCCCCACAGTCGTCTTTTCTCCAGGCTAAACATGCCCAGTTCTTTGTCCTCATAGGTTTTGTTTCCAGTCTTGGATCATCCCTGTTGCCCTCCTCTGAACACTTAGCTATCCCATGCACTTTTGTGTTGTCTGCAAATATGATAAATGTTCCCTGTACATCTTCATCTAAGACATTAATGAAAATTTCAGAGCACTGGCCCAGGACACAACCCTGTGGTACCCCACTTGTTACCTCTCCCCAGTTTATGAAGGTGCCATTGATGAGCACTCCTTGAGTCTGATTCTGTAGCCATGGAGCCATGTGAGAGTTGTTCCATCTAACCCACTTTTTGCTAGCTTGCTAATCAGTGTATCATGGGACACTTTGCCAAAAGCTATCCTGAAGTCATGATAGATTATGTCCACCAGTCCATCTGGGAGGTTGCCCAGTCAAAAAAAATGAAATCAGATTTGTTTGGCATAATGTTGGCTTCTAGTAATCACTGCTGTATTTTCAAGATGCTTGCAGACTGTTCTATTATTGGCTCCAGTATTTTTTGAGGGATGAATGACAGACTGATTAGTCTGTAGTTTCCCAGTTCATCTTTTTTCCTTCCTTGAAAATAGGGGCAACATTAGCCTTCTCCAGTCATCTGACACTTCCCCTGTCTTCCATGAATACTCAGAGATACTAGACAGTGATTGTGAGAGTTGTTCCGCTAGCTCTTTTATTATTCTGGGATGGAGTTCATCAGGCCCTGGAGATTTGACCCAGCTAGATGATCCCTGATCATCTTCAGTGGGACAGAAATGAGAATTCTGTTGGCGTACTGCCCATGCTGCAACCCAAGAGTCTCCCTGTGGCTCAAGGCTGTGATCAGGGCTGTGATGTTGAGGTCACGCAGGTTGCCCATGTTGATGGCACCTTATCTGAGGCAAATCAGGATTTCATGTCATCAGTTTCATTTTGTTTTGTTTTTTTCAGTTGGACATAGGGATAGTGATCTGAAGGTATGGGACCTTCTTGATAATGAATGGGTCTCTGTCATGATCTGATCACTCCCTGATGTGATTTAGATTAATGGTGACTTTTCCCATCTTCAGGGGAGGGGGATCCATTGAGATAGTCTGTCCCTGAAGACTGATGGATCCACCTGGTTTCTAGAGGGCTCTGTAGACTTTCCAGCCTGATATGGTTGGTGGGCATGTTAAATTCCTGGTTGATCTCTGGAATACAGAGATGACCTGGGCTTCATGGTACACCCCAGAACTAAGAGTGAAGAAACAAAACAGTACATGACTTGAGTGCAGATGGAGGAAAACTCGTAGTGGATACAGTCAAGTCCTGCCATGTGCCTATAGCTGAGTATATTTGCAGGGAGTGAGAAAAGCAGCAAAGCAATATTTGAGTGCCTCCATTCAGTCTTCTTTTTGCCGCCCAGCTGAGCACTCTAGAGTAGTTTGGGGCAAGTTTAAAATCTTAATAAAAATCTTTATTAAAAAAATAGAGTAGTTTGGGGCCTAATACATGCTCCTGTGGCAATATATTTTCTAGACATTTCCAAGATAAAATCTCTTGCATCTGCTGGGACTTAAACTCCAATGTTTTTGCAGTGGAATCAAGTGAGATATCCAGAGCACAGCCTGGTCAAGCTTTTTGGATGAGTTCCACTTAGTACAGCTTAAGGATGTTGACATGGTGCTTGGACAGGTTTGCACAACCACGTCCGTACTGGATACTTGCCCCTCTTGGCTAATGAAAGCAAGCAGGGAGGAAACTGCCAGCTGGGCCAGGGAGGTGATTAATGCCTCTCCATTAGAAGGAGTGATTCCATGCCACCTGAACAGGCAGTGGTGAGTCTGCTCCTGAAGAAGCTCACTCTGGACCCAGAAGGGCTTAATTATTTTAGCTCGGTGACAAATATCCCCTCCCTGGCAAGGTTCCCTGAGTGTGTTGTGGCCAACCAGCTCCTGGCACTTTGGATGAGACTGATTATCTGGATCCATTTCAGTGAGGGTTAGGCCTGGTTTTGGCACAAAAACAGCTTTGGTTGCCCTTATGATGAGCAATGCTGAGAAAGAGTCAGGGGGAGTATGATCTGTTGGTATTCTTGGACCTTTAAGTGACTTTTGATACCATTGAGCATGGGGAAACTGTCCCATTTGGGGGCGGCAGTGCGGGACAGCATTGCAGTAGTTCTGCTCCAGTGTGGATGGCTGGTTCTGGAAGGTGGTGTTTGAGGGACACCCCCTTTCACTTGGACTCCCCCATACGGAGTTCCTTAGGGGTTTGCTCCTGTCCCTCATGTGATTTAACATGAAACTGCTGAGTAGGGTCACACAGAGTTTTGGAGTATTTCTCTTTATCATCTTCAGGAGGTGATGCTCTAGATGTGCTAAATTGGGCCCTGGCCACAAGAATGGACTGGATGACGGCTAATAAACTGAAGCTCAGTGCAGACAGGATTGAGATGCTGTTAGTGGGAGGCTCTTCTGATTGGAAAGAGGGTATTCCACCTTTTCTAGATAGGGTTGCACTGCTCTTGAGGATCAGGTCTGTACTCTGGGGGCACCCCTTGAGCCATCGTTGTCACTGGAGGCCCAGGTGGGCCTAGACTTCCTCTAAGCTTGGCTCTCTTTTCGGGACTGAGACAAATGTGAGAGGAAGTCTGAGGATCCTCTCTCTTTATGGTAATGACGATGTCCCATAGTAGTCCTTTAACCTGAATTTTTAAATTAATAGGCTTTATGGCAGTTTGCACTGTGCTTCAAGAAGGTTGTATACAAGCTGAAAGGGAGGCAGAGGAGAGTGACAAGGATGATCCAGGGGTTTGGAAACAAATCTCTATGAAGAGATATTGAAAGAACTGGGCATGTTTAGCCCTGAGAGGAGAAAACTGAGAGGGAAGGTATGATAGCACTTCTCTGATACCTGAAAGATTGTCAGACGGAGGAGAGCCTGGATCTCTTTTCAGTTGTGCCACTGGAGGACACAGAATAATGGGCTCAAGTTGCAGGAAGCCAGATTCCAGCTAGACATCAGGAAAAACTTCTTGACTGCAGTAGAGGAGTACAGCAATAGGACCAATCACTTAGGGAGGTTGTGGGCTCTTCTGCATTGCAGGCATTCCAGAGGCAGTTGGACAGCCATCTGTTAGGGATGCTTCAACCTGGAGTTTTACATTGAACCGGGACACTGAACCTTCTAACTCCACTATTCTATGATTTTATGTTTCTATAAGTCCGTATGCCCCATAACTTGCAGTTCCAGTGAATACATGCTTTATAATGGCGGCACATAATAATGTTGGGGCATGCACATTATGTGTCATCCTTCCGTTGTAGAGCCCATGGTAGCATCGGTTGGTTTTTCCCCTTGTTTTGATCCTCACAATAACCATGTGAGGTCCACAGAGTGATGCCCATGATCACCCAGTGAGCTTAGTCACTGAACTTGAGTGTCCGCAGTCCAAGTCCAATATGCTACACCACAGTGGGGCTCTCTGTGAGTTGTTTTAACTCATCAAAAACATCTTAAGCATCAGGTAGTACCAAAATAGGTTTCAAATTATGATGGGTTTCTGTCAGAAAATTATTGCTTTACATGGCATCAGCTTGTCTTTTCAGGGTCAATTTCCAGAGGAATAGCTGCGTTAGTCTGCAGCAGCAAAAACAACACTTAAGGATGAACAAATTTATTATGATACAAGTAGGGCTGGCGCCAGAGTCTAGTAGGCCCTTGGTGTGGTGCTACTCATGGGACCCTGCTGAAGCCCTCCCTGCCCACCCCTGAAGCCCTGCGCACCAGCCAACCAAAGCCCCCCACTGCCCACAGCTGGCCTAAACCTGTCTGCTCTAGCCTGGTGCCCACCCAGGCTCCTGGCTCTACCACTGCCAAGCAAACCCACTGCCCGCCAGCCAAAGGAGATCTACTAAACAGAAGGACATCACATGGCCATTAAAATGCACTGGTTCATCACTAGCCATAGGCAATCATTGGAAGATTTTAGGGACCATTGGAATAACTGCAATTGATAAATATTTCTGGTCCATAGAAAATAACTTGTACAGTGACTTTAGGGAGCGACTTCTCTGACCCTTATACAGCAATTTCTAGGGATCATCTTCAAATATGCAAAGCTATTGGAATGCAATGCAATTGGAATCCTATATAAGGACCAATAGACACCATCTCCAAATGGATTAGACATGGTTTTCCCTGCCCCCTAAAATTTCCTTGGACTATTTCCACACTTCCAGATCCCCCTCTCTACAAGCCAGGCAACTGCCCCTTATAAACAACCTGTTCTTCCAAATGGCCCCAGCAATACAAGGAATGATTCTAGCAGCCTCACAGGAGACAACAGAAAATCTGACATTCCTCAGGAGTGTGTCTATAAACACTGCAAACAGGCTACTAGCAATGACTCCTCCTTCTGAAAGCCATAAGAATCAGCTGTCCTACTGAATAGCCATAGAAATGACTTGGACTAATGCAAGCAGGGAGCCATGTGGCTAATGGGTTGGGTTAGAAAGCCCATAAATGAATAAATAAATAAAAACTCAGCAGCCCCACAGAAAATAGCAGGTTCCATAAAACTGCTCATGAGTGACAAATGGAGTATCTCCAAGCATCCCAAGAATTCCAGTGTGACACACGATCCATAGCAATGTCCTCCCCTTCCAAATGGTCGCAACGTTCAGGTGTCCTTCTGAATGGCCAAAGGAATGAACTGATACAAGCAGCCGCAGTGAGAAAAGCAGGATCCCAAACATCCCTCAGGAGGAGGACTATCTACCCTGAGGCATCCTGCTGGTACAACTCCTTCATTGCAATGGTATCTCCTTCCTCATGGTCAGAACATCTAGGTGTTCTTCTGGATTGTTATAGGAAGGCGTTGGACAGAGAACAGTAATTCCACGGGAGACAGCAGGCGCATCAGGAACTCTTGGGGTGCCTGGGGATGTACTTCCTCCTCCCTGCAAGTGGTATCCTCTGTCACCACAACTGCCGCTGCCCTCTTCTTTCCCCCGCTGAGCCTGCAGGCTCCGCATTCCATTGCAAAGGAAGGAAAAATGCGCCTTACATATTGAGCAGCAGAGATCTGAGCCAAGCAGATACTGCCTCTGGGGGGCAATTCAGCTATTATTTATTTAAACAATTTTTATGCCGCCCCATTCACAAAAAGCCTCGGGGCGGCTTACAACAATAATAAAGAAACATAAATAAACTATCAATAAATAAACAGTTTATACAATTAGAGTTAAAAAACTGGAAACATCTCGGCATGTGCATAAAATCCCATAAATACAATTCATAAATTAACAATGAAAAGAACTTTTAAATAAAAAGGTCTTGGCCTGGCACCGAAAAGCAAATAACGACAGAGCCAGGCGGACTTCTCTGGGGAGCGCATTCCATAGGTGGGGTGCCACCACAGAGAAGGCCCTCCTCCGGGTACTCACCCTCCTAATATCTTTCATGGAGGGTTCCTGGAGAAGGGCCTCTACTGCCGATCTCAGGGGGTGGGAGGGCATATATGGACGCAAGTGTTCCTTTAGATAACCAGGTCCCAAGCCATTGAGGGCTTTATAGGTGATAACCACTACCTTGAATTGGGCCCGGACTTCAATGGGGAGCCAACTGAAGTATCTGGACCGTCTTCAAGGGTAGCCCCACGTAGAGCGTGTTACAGAAGTCTAATCGGGAAGTTACCAGTGCATGTGTCACTGTCGCCAGGCAATTGTTCTCCAGGTAGGGACACAGCTGATGGATCAGCTGAAGCTGAAGGAAAGCGCTCCTCGCCACCACCATATCCTGAGCTTCTAATGACAGCTCTGGGTCGAGGAGCACTCTCAAGCTGCGAACCTTGTCCCTAAGAGGGAGTGCAACCCCATTCAGGACAAGGTCCAGGTCCCCCACCCCGAAGCCCAACCCACCTACCAACAGGACCTCCGTCTTGTCTGGATTGAGCTTCAGTTTATTGGCCCTCATCCAGCCCATTACCTCAGTCAGGCACCGGTTCAGTACAGCCACTGCCTCACCTGGATTGGTGGAAAACAAGAGGTAGAGCTGGGTATCATCAGCATACTGATGATTCCGCAGCCCACACCTCCTGATGACCTCTCCCAGCGGTTTCATGTAGATGTTGAACAGCAAAGGGGACAAAATGGACCCCTGCGGTACTCCATGGCAAAGCTGCCATGGCGCAGAGCCATAGTCCCCCAGCACCACCTTCTGGAATCGGCCGTTGAGATAGAAGCAGAACCACCGCAAGGCGGTGCCTCCGACCCCCAATCCCGCAAGCCTATCCAGAAGGATACCATGGTCGATGGTATCGACAGCCGCTGAGAAGTCCAGGAGAACCAACAGAGACACACTCCCCCTGTCTCTCTCCCTGCACAGGTCATCATACAGGGCGACCAAGGCAGATTCAGTACCATACCCGGGGCTGAAGCTGGACTGAAATGGGTCCAGATAATCAGTTTCATCCAAGAGTGCTTGGAGTTGTCCCGCCACCACCCACTCTAACACCTTGCCCAAGAACGGGATGTTGGCACAAGACCTGTGTTTGTCCTGTACCCCTCACAAGCAGTGTCTGATTGATTGGGATTGATGCAATTCAAAACAGATTTTTTTCTTTTTAAATTGGAGTGACAGGGACTGCAGGCTTAGCCAGGTTCCATGACATTTTGCCAGTAGAGTGGCTGGGGGAGGAGGAGAAGGCTCATGATCACAGAATCATAGAAGAGCAGAGTTGGAGGGGGCCGTGGAGTCCCACCCTCTGCTGTTGCAGGACACCAAGTTACACCATCCCACTCGGATGGCCGTCCAGGTGGCAGATGGCAACACCAGCAGCAGTGGTAGCAGTGTTTAGGCCCTCTGAAATGCATCCTCACGTCTGCCACAGATCTGTGAGTTGGCATAGTGAACAGACACAGTTCACTCCATCAGATGCACAAAGGGCTGTTTTCAGTTGGCAGGTATATATGCATATGCATGCATTTATGAATTGCAGAGGTCAGAAGGAAATTAAATGTAGACTGTGTGAACCATGATAATTAACCACCACTTCAACAGTGGTGACCTTAAAAATGCTTGGGTGATAACAGACATCCTTGTGCCAATGAGCTGATTATTACACACAGTCTGGATTTGCATGCCATAATAAACCATTGTGGGTAACTAGGCATAGGAGGTTGTTGTTATTGTTGTTGTTGTTGTTGTTGTTATTATTATTATTATTATTACATTTCTATGCCGCCCCTTGCCGAAGCCTCGGGGCGGCTTACAACACAATAAAATACATTGAAATACAATAGAACATAATAAATTACCACTAAATACAAAAATACAAAAAATACACTGAGATACAAACATAATAATATAAAATTAAAATTAACAGTATAAAATAAGTAAATAAAGAATATAGGAGGAGAAAAGAGAAGGAAGAAGAAGTTGCCCTGGCCAGATCATATATTTTAACAATTAAAATGATGTTTAAATAAAAAGGTCTTTACCTGGCGCCGAAAAACCAGTAATGACGGTGCCAGGCGGACCTCTTTGGGGAGTGAATTCCATAGGTTGGGCGCCACTGCAGAGAAAGCCCTCCTCGGAGTACTTACTCTCCTAATTTCTTTCATGGAGGGTTCCTGGAGAAGGGACTCTCCCGCAGATCTCAAGGGTCGGTCGGGCATATACGGACGTAAGACCTGGAGGGTGGTTTGTTTGTGGATTGTAGTAGGAGTTGTTGTTTTCATGATGAGTCATGTCATTCAGATCAGGTGACTGATCCCATTGTGGGTCCCAGATAGTGGCAGGTGGATTTTGCTGCTCCTGCCAAGCTCTTCTGGGCCACCACCAGTGACAGCCACCCCAGTAACTGCCCAAGTGGCACTCTGGAGCTGCCATCACTGACTCAGTCTCCATCTTACCAATCCTGAGCCTTTTTGGGCTCGCTGCTGCTTCCTCTCTTCCCTTTCCCCAGAGATTGCTACTGATTTTTTCAGCTTCTGATGTTTCAGCCAGTGACAGCCCTTCCATAGTGCCCAAGCAGCACACTGCATTGGTAAGCATTCATTCATCATGTTTTTGGTTGTGTTTTTTCACCCCAAATTTGTGTAAAAATCTTCATCCTCCCCCCGCCCCCCCCAAAAGTCCTGGACTTCACAATTGCACACTTTTGTGAAACTGCAATAAAAGCCTTGCCCTGGCAATGTGCTGGGAAGTGTCTGCTGTCAAAGTGCAGGAGGCACTAGGAATCTTGATAAAACAAGGCAACAAAGAGGTTTAATTTTTGCCTGGCACTTTCATGACAGATGTCAAAAAGCAAGCTGGAAAAGGAGAGCAAAGTTAGTAGTGCTCATGAAAAGGGGTAGCCACTAAATCACCCCTTTGCAGCAAGACCCTTCTGGGTGTGTGTGTGCGTATGTGTGTTGGATGGACCTGATTCTTCTCAGTGTAGTATTTTGCTGCCCTCTCGCAAGATTCTCAGGTGTGATCCACCCAATCTGTGTGAGCACAGTTTTTTGACAGTTACCTGTCAACATTCAGCCTTCATTTTAAAATGGTTTTAAAAAATAAAGTATAAGTATATGTTCATTGAACAACTGAAATTGAGAGGGCAATGTTGCTAAGGGTGTGATCATGTCAACACCACAAGAAAGGTTGCTTGTATCTGTCATTAAAGTTTTTGAGTTCAAGAACAGCCACCTGAAGGTTATTGACAGCAACCATGGAAGATGAAGTGCTCCCCCACTGGATTCTAAATATTACAATTTCTGATGTCAGATTTGTACCCATTTATTCCTTTGAGCAGAGACCTTTTTAAGCTGACAAATGGCATAAATCCAAGTGGAAAATGAGCAAGTGAATGAGTCTGGTGTTGTGAATGCCATTTTTAGGTACGGTAATGATGTTACCAGGGTGGATATGAGGACAGAGTTGGCATCTGAGCCTATTAGATGCTTCCAGATCCCATTGCTGACTGAGCTCCTGGTCAGCTGCATACAGTTTAACTATATCACAAATTATACAGGTTGACCTGGCAGATTCCATCATGTGCAAGAGGTAGAGTCCTTCCCTATTGCACCAACTCTGAAGCTTCTTGAGTTAACTAGGTTTGGCCATCCCTGGATGGGAAATTGCCTCTACACTTCCAACTTACATCTTGAATTCCATTGAAAAAGTGGGGGTACAAGTTGTAAAAACTTGTTGTGAGCCAAGTCTCCCCCTTCGAGCATTCAAGAGCCACAGACTGTTCTCTTTGCGAAGCATTCTTTATTGATCCCAAAGCACAAATCACCTAGAATGAATCTCGGAGCATGTGCAGAGTAGTTTGTTAAACTCAATCTAGTATTCATCTCCAGGAACTCTCCTTATGAGCATGCCTGGGCCCCATCCCTTCAGGACAGGCTTTCTGAAAGGAGCACACCTCCTCCTCATGCATTGATCCTCTAATTGGGCTGCCCTCCTCTGCTGACACCATATCATGGGCTGTCTGGTCTGTATCTGAGAAACTCCCATGCTCCAGATCCCCTCCTGCCAGCTGTATATCTTGATTATTCCCAGGAACTGCCTGCCCACCTGGGGGGTTCGGCCTTGAGATAGGGCCCTCTCATCTCAGTGTCTTGCCATGGCCACACTCCATACTCCCACTCAATCAGCTTCATATTCTGATTCTTCTGAATTCCAGCCAGCAGTCCTTGAAAATGAGTGCTCAAGGCAGCTATCCTTCTCACTCCCAACATAACTTGACCAAGTATTTTCTACTTTTATTCCTTTCTGATATGGTTTATGGGCTAATTCATTAAATCCTATTCATTAACTTATCTCAGAAAGCTGCATATCTTCAGTACTTTATAGGACTGAACTGACATCCTATCATGTTTCATGATGACCAATCCTGTAGTTTTGGAGATATTACCAGCTTTCTGGAGATGCCATATTCTCACTGGAACTGTACTACTCCATTATAAATACACAGACTTGGAAGGATGTCCTATTGATTCTGATGGCACTAGAATGGCTGCCAACCCAAATGTGCTCTGGATCAAAGCCTTAATGATTCAAATGCTACCTGTGTCTGCACTAATGATACCTTTCCTCTGTCCATGTTTTAGATGCGGTGGCAAATAAGACAGGATTACCTTGTGGTTGTCTGGTAATAAGGAAAGGAAATGCTAGAAATGTGGAATCCTACTCCCATAAAACATTCCACCCAGTTTTATAAATCCAGGAAGTTTGGCTACTTCAAGTAAGTTTTGGAGAAGCACCAGTCCTCTGAACGCCTAAGGTGAACCCAGAGTCCAGACTGTGGTGTGTGCAACTTGTTATAACTTACATTCTGTCACTTCCTGCACTTTGACTTTTTTATATACAAAGCTTTGAAATCCATTTCTGACTCTGCCACAAGGAAGGAAGTAAAGCCATTTATTGCTTCTCTGTAGTTATTTCTACTGAACAAATAAGGTTTTTACCCAGTTTGGGTTTTTTTGTTTTTGTTTTAATTAAGTATGGTCTTTTAGGGTTGGAGCCTTTTATACTGTATCTCTGCTGCTATATGTTCAGATTTTCTCCCATTCCCAGATCTCAGTTTAGGCTCAACAGTCCTTACTTATTTTTATATAATTCATTTAAAGCCTATCCTGATCCAGCCTAAGGATTCTGAGCAGCATATGCAAATATTCTAAATATTATATATAAACAATTAAAATGCTCTTCCCCACTGCTAATGTTCTTGTTGAGAAGAGCAGACTCTGACTGGTTTCTGGCTCTTTTTCTTCTGATTTATGAGTGTGACCATTGTCCTTGCCTTTGCCACTGCAACCACATGGCAAGAAGCCATTGCAACATGTCCTTGTGGAAGGCTTAGAGAACCAGGCTCCCGCTACCTGTTGGTCTTTTGGCCAATGAGTGGACAAAGGTCACTTCCCCCTTGTTGGGGACATTTACCCCTCATGTAACTTGATGAAGTAGTGAGCCAGTGTGGTGAAGTGGTTAAGAGTGGTCAAGAGTGCAGGACTGGGACCTGGGAATCTGGGTTCTGGGCCCCCTCAGCTATGCTGCTCACTGGTTGACTTTGGACTAGTCACATACTCTCAGTCGAACCACCTCACAGGGCTGCTGCTGTGAGAATAAGATTAAGAAGAGGAGGGATATTATGTAAGCTGCCTTGAGTACCTTGGAAGGAAAAACAGCAGGATACAAATATAATAACTAAAATAAAACGCAGAAGAGGGTATTTTGCCTTCACCGTGCTCAAAAAGAGCTTACATGGTCTTTTTGTTATCCTGCTGTAACGATTTCTGAAGTCACCTCAATCTTCAATGTGCCTCATGACCAAGGAATAAATTAGGTACTGAGAATAAGTCAACAATCCTGGGGAAAAAATTAGGGCCACTCATCTTCTTTTCCATCCTGTAAATAATTCAGTAAGCAATGGGATGCTTGGTACTCGGGTTGGTTAAGTTCCACAGAGGACACTGTAACCTTCTATGATTCTATTCTATAACTTGTTTGTGATCTCAGAGCCTATATGTTACATTTGCCACATCAAAAATAGCCGTGTGTAGAGCAGGCTCTGACTGTTAAGAATTCTGAAGCTCCTCTAAGAGTTAGGTAGAGATGGCATGTCAAACCTCTCTTAGCCTGAGGGCCAATTTCAATTTCCAAGAAGCTCTCAGCAGAGGCATTCCAGTGGTGATTGAGCCCAAAGGCAAAAGGGATGGGTTAAAGGCAAATGAGGTGAGTCCCCAAAATGCCAAAGAACTTTACTTTTGACACCCTTGATGGAAGGGATAATAGGAAAACAAGGCATCTGCAGTCACTGGCCACCTTGCTCCATCTGTTGTTGATCTCTGCTTATATAAGTTTCTAGATAAGATAAACTAGAAAAAGGAGGTTTGGGAACTGACAAAATGAAAAGGCCTCAGGCTCCAGGGATAATGCTGTTGCTTTGGCACTGACGCTTCTTTGTCACTTCTGTCACTTGCCCGTATGCCTGTCTGATCTCCACCTTCCTATTTGTATGTAAGCAGATATTTCAAGCTACTGTAGACACAACCAAACACAGTGTCTGGTGAACTCTGAATAGCCTTAAGCACATCTTTAGTTAGGTGTTTTATCTCTATTTATACCATTGATTTCAATAATTTCCTACTTTTTGACAGTAAAATATATTTGCACATTTATACAATAAATTACATACAGTTTACAACACACCAAATCAAAAACAGTGACCCTGAAGGGCTATCCTAGCATTTGTTGCCCGTCATAAAACAATATTTGCATTCATCAAGCTATTTTACTTAAAATATATGCTCTATCTGAAACCGTGTTACCAAGCTCCACTCCTGGAATCCCTGTGCTGACCCTTCTGGATGAGCCAAAAGTCTTTTAACAGGCCTTCTTCTCACATCTCCCTGTTTTCTGACACATCGCTAAGCCGTGCCTTGGCCAATCTGCATTCTGCTGCTAAGGATGAAGATAGATATGAATGTTAGGAATGCCTGGACGTTTCATACATTCCTATGCTAATTTTCCACCCACTCAATGGAGCCACATTGTCCACCTGGGAACTACTGCTACATGCTATGCTGTGCTATAAAGATCAGCATATTTCCCCTGTGTGTGCTGCATATAGTGATGAGTTTCAAAGATGGAACCAGACCGAAAAAGCTGCTGCTTTTGTTGCCATGTTGGGCACTGGTCACAAGAACAAGGGCATCTCTTCCCACTGCTCTGAGAAGCAAAAGGGTGACACAGAAAATTATCAGTCATAGAATGAATAAATAATCATATTCCTGTCAGTGTAATTTTCTCCTGGTATTTTAGCCACTTTTATAGTCCAGCTCTGAGATTCTTGCTTCTCTCTTAGGATTGTCCATTGTGCTGTGATGGCAGTAGAAGACACATAGACCATATTCGGGGCCTATTATATTCAATCCAATTCCCTCTTAATTCCCTTACCCACAGATCTCCTGAAGCTCCTAGACTTGTCCACTTCTATTCAGCCAGTGGCACACAGTCTTAGGTGTTGTATTGCCTCAGTCCCATCTCTCTTTATTCTCTCCTATCTGAAGGTACATAATCCCATTGCATTCATTCTGCCTTTGTTCCATTCCTTTAACCACAACGATGTTTGGCCAGCCTTCCTGCCTGCACAGCACTCCTATCCCAAATGCTTCTGAGGGCATCCAGCTCCTCCTGCTTTTAGAGCCCAAGCATGTATTCCTGTGTAATGACCCACAATTTTGTGTGTGTGTGTTTATTTTTACCATGGCGATCTTGTTGTGTTGTCTGAACCTGGTCATAGTATATCACTACAGCTTGTTTTGGGCAAGGAAAGCACAGCAAGAAACAATGCTTTTTTGTATGGTTCCTACTTACCACAATGGTTTGTTGTACCATTTGGACTTGGGTCCTCCATATTTGCATTCATGGTGAAAAAATGCCATAGAATCCTGTGGAAAGAGGGGCAACAGGAGAGGCTGCTCTAGGCATCTGATTTCTGCTACCCATAGCTTCCTAGCAACACATATGCATATGTCACCACTTACTTTGTTTCTGTTGGCTGAGCTTTAGGCCTGTTTACTTTCTGAATCAAGGAGAAAGTGGGTAAATGCCCAGAGGGAGAAGGATGAATCACAGTGAAAGTGTTTATTTTAATGTAAAAAAGGCCTCTTTTGTAGGGGCATGATTGGCTAGGAAGCACTAAAGAGATGAAAGTACTTTTAGGAAAGGGAAGGTGGGGAGAAACCATCCTCAAAACCTTAGCAGAACAATCAGGAAGAGGCAGCTGATGTAGCTACCTCCGCCTTGGCTGTTGGGATGCATGGTGAAAGTGTGAGGGGAGGGGGCATAGAAAGCAGTGGAACTAGCCATTGTTTATGTTGCATGGTCAGGGAAAAAGCAGTAAGTTTCCACCAATTTTGGCAACCCTCCCTCCTTTATTTGTCATGAAGTGCAGACCTGGCCAAACTTTAAACCCCTTTTTATTAACCCCTTCTTTCCTCAAGTAGCTGTTCATATTTCACAGTCAATTTTCTGCCCTTTCTGCTTTTATTTTTGAAGTCCTGTTTCACAGTCCACCATCTGCCATCTCTGGATGCCCTGTTCCATTACTTCCATATTTTCTGGATGTTCTTTCTTCTCAACTTCCAATTTTTCCCCTTTTCATATAGCCAGTCCCTATTTTTGCCCATCCAAACTGACTCATCACTTCACTCTTACAAGATGACCTGATCATGAATATACTTCTGCTTGAGCTTCTCAGGATCTGGGCTGCTTTGGTGGTCAGATCCAGGATGCCCACTTCAGTATTTGCAGAATTGGTCCCAGGCCATGTTGGAGCCATCAGCCTCCTAATAAGTGCCAGATGGAAGCTGGGGGGATGGGAGGGAGAAGCTGTATAAGAGCAAGCTCATCCCTCTAGAACTTGCCTCAGCAACACATCTTCCTGTTTGCTCTAGTGTCCTTATTTTGCCTGACCCATAGCCTGCCTTGCTGTCTCACCTCCTCGGCGTGGGTCTTCCTGCTAGCTGTGGGGTAGTTCAGCTCCTACCCCTTGCCTGGCCCTTGCTGCATTTGAGTCCTGCCATATCCTGCCTTGCCATGTTCCTTCAGCCATTCAGGGCTTCCAGCAAGCTGTGGTCTGGTCCAACTCGTAAGCCTTGCCTCATCTGATTCCTGTCCTACCTTGTTACATTGCCTTAGCAATGCAGGTTTCCTGTTAGCTGTGGTTCAGCAACTGCATCTTGCCTTGCTCTATTGCCTTACCTTGTTTGCCACACCTTTGCTGCTCCTGAACCTTGCCTGATTATCTTGCCTCAAGGTGCCTGCACCTCTATTTGTCTTCCTGGTTCTGGACCCTTGGCTTGATCAACACTGTGCCCTTGTCTTGCCCTGAGACAGACTTCTGGCTCCTGTCCTTGGCTTGTTCTGCAACTATGACTTGGACTTGCTATTGAGCTGGACTCTGTATTGTCTTAGGTGCTATTGCTCTGATCCCTGTGCTTCTGTCTTGTGTCTCTTGCCACCTACATCCTGGCCCCTGAAGGAGCTTCACTGCTTCAGCAATTATGAGTGTTATTGAACATTCCATGACCATCACAGTAATTCAACCACTCACTGCTAGAACTTTTACCACCATTATCAATACCACAAACCACTCTAGTAAATATTGTTATATCTCTGTCACAATTGTTCTCTGCTTTAATATAACCAGTTGCTTATACAGCAGCTAGATGGCACCAGTGGCTATAACACTTTCATTTTAATTTTTATTTTAATCAATGCTTGCCTGGAGAATTTTCCTGCTGATCTTTCTCAGCTATTCCTTTTGCCCAAGGCAAAAGCTTTGGAGTGAAATGAAGACCATGAGTTTGAGATTATAACTCAGAAACCATAAGGAAATTTGTTTTCTTATCAGTTCATCACTGATGCAAGATGAATTCTAATTGAAAAAGAAACGTAAAAGACTGTCATCATTTTTGTGTTTTAAAGGAACACTTTCAGATACAGTTTTTGTTATGGCCTGGGCATTCCAGCTCCTAGAAAAATAATGCATTTTGAAAGAGAGAGAGTGTGTGTGTGCATGCGCGCTTTTTTTTTTTTTTTTTTTTTTGTAAAAATACACTTTCAAAAATAAATTCTGAAAGCTCAGGCCAAGGTCAGGAACCAGAAGCTCTGCTTCAGTATACTTTTCTTACTGCACCAGTTCAAATGCAATACAATTGGAGAATTTTCAGGATGTAGCTCTTGCTGCTTTCATAGGAAGCTACTTTAGAATGTGTGCACGCACGCACGCACGCACGCACGCGCACACACACACACACACACAGAGAGAGAGAGTGAGAGAGAGAGAGAGAGAGAGAGAGTGAGTGAGTTTGGGTGCATTCCAGACTTATATCTGTCAGAAGGCAAACTTGTTGATGATACAGATACATCACTTTTTGGCCAAACTTTCTACCATCCTTGGACAATCTGGTGACTCTATAGAGTAGTGATTTGCTGGTGCTTGCAAAAATCACAAAGTCACTGCCCACCCAGCTTGATTGGCTCCCCATTCTGCCAATAATCATTTTTGACATGAAGCTACTTCCTTGTCTGGTGCCTAGAGCATTTGGAAAAGAAGGATTGGGCTTTCATTTAAAAGTGTAGTATAAAAGTTTCACCTGATAAACACCCAGGTACTTAACCATTCTTTAAATGCATATCTATTCAATAGTCTGACTGATGCATAGGGGAAAAATGGAAAATCTACAGTGGGTTCAGAGCCAAGTACATGTGCCTGTAGAGAAAAGACTAGGCAGCAGACTTTCCCACCCAGCAGAAACAAGTACTCATTTCTGAAGGCAGACAATATCTATATGTACCTTTCTAATAGATTGGCAAACATTTTTGGTTGATATCCATTGTGGTTATGAAGATAATCTTTGGTTTGGTTGATGCCTGGGGAAATGGAAGAAGTGGGATCAGAGGGTATTAACAGGGCAAGCACATACCTTCATTGTACCAATTTACTTAATAGGTGGCAAACTTTGTGGCAGAACTAACTGAATTTCTTCCAACCCCCTTTTGTAGTGTACATTGCTTGACTATAGATCTCTGTCAAGAGAAGGGCAGCTTTCCTAGCTGAGCACATGCTATTTTTCATTTATAATATGGGTGTTTCCGCCCCACCTTTCCCCAAGAGGCCTGACAATGACCCTGTGAAGTAAGATTGGCTGAAAGAGAGAATTACTTGCCCACCGCTACCCAAGGAATTTATTACCTGGGATTCTCCACGCCAAATAGCAGTCTAGCCATTGCACCATTCTAGCAGATATTAAATCTGCAATGAATAAAAGATACAAGACTTTAGCAGCTAGTTATGCTGAACAGGGGAAATTTAAACATAAGCAAACCCACAAAGAAGAACAATAGTTCAAATGATGTGAGGAGACATTCTCTGTATGTGAAAGAATATTTTCCATTTTAAAGCTTCTTTCCCCACCCACCTCTCCCTTTCCTTTTCTTTTCACCTAGTTTGTAATATATGGAGCAGAACATCCTTTCCTGAACACTTCAGGAGCAAAAACAAATGGGCCAACTTGAAAAGTCAGAAAGAAAGATGGTTTTTCAGCTCAGCGCTCCTCTCAAGAGAACTCAGGAGGTCCACAGTAAAGCTGCACAGTCAGTTGCACTTAGCAGACTTCTGGCGCTCAGGCATGAAATTACACCCCTTCCCCCAGTAGTTAAGCCTCGCTTGTGTTTCTGTTAGGCTTCCAGCAAAGAATTCTGTGTGTTCCCAACCGCTACACTGCTTCCTACCTACACACCCTATGCATTTGCTCACCAGTGGGTTGATATATGATCCAGCTAATGCTAAAATAGTTCAGTGGAACCTGTTTAATGCCTGCTGAAATAATATGGGTTTGATTTCATATTTGAGCCTAACTATGCTCCGGCTGTCATTGATTTGCTTTACACAATCTTCATTCCTTAAGACTAAACATTTGGTTGTACCAGCCTGAATCTACTATTGAATACTCCTTAAAAAACAGCAAACTTTTCCTGCTACTTCATATGCTTTCACTCATTTCTGTATTTCTCTACCATTCATTTCCATACCTAGTGACCAGTTAGGTCTATTGATTCTAGTATTTACTGGGCAATCTTTTTTAGGCCACATGCCCTGAACTTATGTTCAGTCTGCCCAGTGACCTGGCATTAAATTCCATATCAAGGAAAGCACTGACTTGTGCTCAGGGTTGCCAGCTTCTCAGGGACCTATCTGTGCTCAGGGACCTATCTGTATGCCTAACCATAACTTGGTTTACAGACTTTAATAGATACCAATTCTATCTTCGTGCTGTGAAAATGCCCCTTGATAATTTTTGTTCAAGCAACTTTTTCTGGTTATGTGGCAACTCTATTTCCAACTTCCAGCTGCCCTCCCTTACTCTGAGTCCACTGTGATTAACTGAACAAGAGCCAATGTTTTTGCATGTATCCTCTCTTTCTATTAAAAATGCCAACAGAATTAAAAACCAGCAATTAAACAATATGCTATCAGATAACAAAATAGCAGAATAGCTTCTCCCACATGAACCTACTTGCCACTTAAGATCTTTAGAAGCCATTCTCTCAGTGCCTCCACCTTTAGAGTTCAAGGAGGTAGTTCCTGAGAGGGCCTTCTCAGTCATGGTGGTTCCCACGTTATGGAAGACTTCATCAAGATATGTTGGTCTGGCACCCACTTTGTTAACATTAAGATATTGCCCCATCCTTTGGCAATATTTGAAACATCAGTAAGGGTCTTTGAGTTGTTGATTTTATCTTTTAACTGTTGCCTGCCCTTTGTTGTTTATATTTTATATCAAGTTGAAGATTCAATCATAGAGTTAGATAGGTTTGATTTTATACTTTATTTATTTATTTATTTATTAAAACATTTTTATGCCGCCCCATTCGCCGAAGCCTCGGGGCGGCTTACAACATAGATAAAACAAGTTAAAATCCATATAAAATAATCTTAATTAAAACTCACATTATAAAATAAGCCGCCCTGGCCAGATAAAATTCAATTGTATTTAGCATTTAAAATGTTGCTTAAATAAAAAGGTCTTAGCCTGGCGCCGAAAAACAAATAACAACAAATACTTCTGCTTCACTGGGATGGAAATCTGTATATTGGTGACCTGCAACAGCAAGGGATTGGACCCAATGGCCTTTTTGGACCCTTCCAACTCTATTCTATGAAATCAAGTTGGAGCTAGTCTAGGTTAGTCGTACATAGTTCTTATTGAAATCAGCAGTACTTAAGACATGGCTGACCTCTCCCATGGTTAATTAACTTCTGGATCCAACCCATTTTATTTATTGTTGTAGGCTGTTCTGAGCTTCTTTTATGGTGAAAGGCAGATATAAATTCTAGATTGGATCCTGAGAATCATGAATACAAAGAAGTTTTTGGAAGGGAAATTTTCTTGCATCATGAATTTCCTCAGAGAGGCTCCTGATAGCTGGAGGAATTCTACAGAATGTATGAAGTAGGACATGGGTAGCTGGCTGGGGAGAAACGAATTGAGAGGAAGGCATCTTGTGTGAGGTTTTCAGGAGCTGCAGTGGAAAGAAGGGAATAAGCAAATCCCCTTCCTTCAATTCATAGTTCTCACCATCCAATTAATATTCCAATTAACTAAATATAAAATCATACAGATATAGAATTTCTGCCATCAGCATTTCCAGTCTAGAGATTAGTCGTATTACAATGCTTTATTGAGATTTATATAGATACACTGATGGGCCTTCTACCTTGCAGCAGCAAAGACACAATAGGAAGGCCTTTCTATGACACTCACTCCCCAGGTGTGTTACTTCACAAAAGAAAAATCTTGAACAGGGCCTTTCTTAAAGATCAGTAAGGATGGACTGGAATCTACAATATCCTTGAGAGAGTGTCTTCTCCCTTACCAACTTGCATAGTCATTGAGCTTACCAGAGGGCATTCTCTTGGTAAGTCAGTATGGCTCTATGGCCCAACTAGAGTCTATTGAAAAATAATGTATCAGCTCCATTCCTCTGGAATTCCCTACCTCTGGAGATCAGGCAGGTACCAACATTGCATTGTTTTGCATCTCCTAAAAACACTTATTTCAAGAAGCCTTCTTGGACTAACCAGTCATTGCTTTTATTGATTCTGTTTTAACAATTTGTTTTATTCCTCTTATTTGTTTCATTTCTTTATTGTTCATTGCTCCAGAACAGCCATACTGGAACATGGAGTGGTATAAAATGTTGTAAATGAGTAAATACAAAAGAATAAACTGAGAAATTAAAAAAACTCATTATTTTGCCTCCTGTACAGCAAAATTAGGAGCATGCAGACTTGTGTGTGTGTAAAGTACTTTGATTTGGAAATAGTACAGCTTGAATCCTATCCACTATGGAAAAGAAAAGGAAAAAAAGGAAAAAACAAAACAACAATTCATGGTGTCAAGTCACCATGGAATACTTCTTTCTCACATATGTGTGTTAGGTTTCATGTTGAGTAATTCTTCACAATGTTAGTTAATCAGTGTGTTATGCAAGGAATTTTTGTTTCCTAACCAAAAGTAGCAAGGGTTTCTCTTTAGCCGCATCATAAACTTGTTATGACGTCTTTAGAAAATGATATACACATATATGGAGTCTTTGTTAATTATTCCTGTCTTTCATTTGGTTTTTTAAAAATGTTATTGGCAAATATGGCTGGAGCTGAGGAACACAAACAAATACTGTCTTTGTATTTTTCAACACAGACCTAGGCTGGATTCTTCCATTTTGAAATATGTGGCAACAGGCTAACTTGAGTTGTTCTTGAGTTATTAAGAGCCTTTTGTCTTTCCTTTCAGTTGCTGAAACTAATAACAAAAATGGAAATGATTAAGAAAAAGAAACTCAGAAGGTGTTACAGTGTATTTTATTTCCTTTGACAACTTTCTTTCCTGCAAAATACACATTGGTATCATTTAGTTGAATTCTAGCAGTCTTAAGTATTACAGTCCAGGAATAGTTGGATCATGTATGAGTAAGTTCATTGTGCAGAGAATCTCACTTGGATGCACCATTGGTACATCCAGAGGAGACTTTTATTGTGAAAGCACCCTAACTTATTCATGGTTTTTTATGGAAGGTCCAGATGTCCTCATTTGTAACCTATGCATGTTTTCCCACTACCTCTTCTGTTTGTTTTTCTTTCTCTTCCTACAGAAACTTTGTTAGGGAGGAAAAGCCAAAATAGCTGCCTATCTCTCAGAAAACAGTGCTAGGAGCACTCTGTCTGGAAGTACCCCACCTGGCTATCTGTTTATTATATGCCACCCCATAGCCCAATATAGTCATAAGAAATATTAAAATTATGTCATTTTGAAATCACCATCTCAAGCAAAAGGGGTCTTGAATAGCTTGGCTGGGAAAGACTATGGAGAATGACTGCCAGGACCCGCACAGGTTATTTTGCTGCCTGAGGCAAAGCTGGAAATGGTCCCCCACCTTTATCAAATTGCACTGTATAATACCAAAGGCTGCTGAGTTATTTTGTTGCTTTGTGATTAATAAATACATAAGTACCTCCCTCCTCCCTGATACTAAAAATACAACAATAATACAATTAGGACACGACTCTTGCAATTTAGACAGAAAGCTCATCTCCATCTCCCAGTACTGCTGACTGGGAAATCCCAGGAACTGTAGGACTTTTCCTTTTTCTTTTGGTCTAGATGTACATAGGCTTGCATCTTAAATAACTAAAAACCCCCAGTCATTTCATGACATTCAAAACCAGCTGCCAGAGGTGGCTATCTCACTCTGCCTAATGGTAGAGACATGTCTACAACGGAAGACTTCAGACAGGGGTTGGTTGGGGAAGGTTGGCTTAGATTATTGGGGTGATGCATAACAGGGTAGCCAATAGTAGGTTTAAAGATTGCACTTCCACCTGAAAGAGTTTCTTCTCCATTATGTTCCTGCCTAATTGTTGAGATCATCCTCTTCTCTGGGTATTGACACCCACAACGGTGCAGGGAAACAGACTTCTCCAAGAAATGGCCCTATAGTTTGTAAAAGACCTTTCCCAAGGAGATCTGCCTGGTGTATTCACAATAATCATTTGGATGTCAGTTTAAAACCTTCCTCTTCCAGCAGGCTTTTAACCTTTAACATTTTTTCTCTATTACTTTTACTGCTGGTTCTTTAATAAATTTTATGTTTGTAATATTTTAATATATAATATTTGTTGTATATATTATTTTTGCTGTTATTTTGTTTTATTGATTTTATTATTGTAAGCTGTTCCAAAGCATTTGTCAGCATATAAATAAACAAATAAACACAATATTTCCTCTTCAAAAGCTTTCTCCTTGGCCTACATGGCCCCATGAACCTCCCATGGCGCAATGCATCCTTGAATTACTTGTTCCAAGGAAATAAGGCTTGTATACAGCATACAGGATTTATGCTACCTAATTTTGCTGTACAGAACCATCAATGCAAGGTCACACTGCAGCCTCACATTTAGATATTTACTGTGGTACATTCCCTGCTTGACTGGGAGTTATAAACACAAGATTAATTTCCTTGGAAAGGAATGCTACAAACATGTTAAAACGTAAAGCCCTGGATTTTCAGTCTCTAGAAGCAAACAGAATAATGTATTAGAAGGCTGCTGCATAAAAGTATAGCTTGTTCTGGTGCCATGTCTTGAGAATGAGATCAACCTTGTATTGTTCATTTTGATTGCATGAAGATTTATGAAAAAGACAACTACCCAAATGACCAGGCACCTGGAGTCCCATCAAAATAATCAGGATTGTTATCCATACATGACACAAAACTTCTCTTAAGGCGCAATCCTCTGCAACTTTAGGCAGATAAAAGGCCTACAAACCCCAGGCTGTGGCATGCTGGATGTTATAAGTTGTTTTTATGTCTAAATGTGCACAGGGTTGCATTTCTACGTATATTTTTAACGGCTAGATGTTCTGAACTCACGGGTCTGACTGATCAAATGTATTTATGATATATTAAAATGGGACCTAAAGCCTTTGATTGTGTGAATCACAAGAAATTGTGGCAAGTTCTTGAGGAGATGGTAGTACCAGACCATCTTATTTGTCTCTTGAGAAACCTATATGTGGGTCAAAAAGCGACAGTGAGAACCGGACATGGAACCACTGAATGGTTCAAAATTGAGAAAAGAGTTCGGCAAGGCTGCATACTGTTGCCCTGCCTATTTAACTTATATGCAGAGCACATGATGAGAAAGGAGGGGCTAGATGAATCACCAGTTTGAATTAAGATTGCTGGGAGAAATATCAACAACCTCAGATATGCAGATGATACCACTCTCATGGCAGAAAGTGAAGAGGAACTAAAGAGCCTCTTGATGCAGGTGAAGGAGGAGAGTGCAAAAGTTGGCTCGAAACTCAACACTAAGAAAACTAAGATCATAGCATCCGGTCCTCTCACTTCCTGGCAAATAGATGGGGAAGAAATGGAGGTAGTGACAGATTTTATTTTCCTGTGCTCCAAGATCACCGCAGATGGGGACTGCAGCCAAGAAATTAAAAGACGCTTGCTCTTGGGAGGAAAGCTATGGCAAATCTAGACAGCATACTAAAAAGCAGAGACATCACCCTGCCAACAAAAGTGCATATAGTCAAGGCTATGGTTTTCCCAGTTGCAATGTATGGCTGTGAAAGCTGGACCATAAGGAAGACTGAGCGCCAAAGGATTGAGGCCTTTGAATGGTGGTGCTGGCGCAGACTCCTGTGAGTCCCTTGCACAGCAAGGCAATCAAACCAGTCAGTCCTACAGGAGATCAACCCAGACTGCTCTTTAGAAGGCCAGATCCTGAAGATGAAACTCAAATACTTTGGCCACTTAATGAGAAGGAAGGACTCACTGGAGAAGAGCCTAATGCTGGGAACAATTGATGGCAAAAGAAAAAGGGGATGGCAGAGAATGAGGTGGCTGGATGGAGTCACTGAAGCAGTCGGCGTGAGGTTAGGTGGACTCCGGGGGATGGTGGAGGACAGGAAGGCCTGGAGGAATGTTGTCCATGGGGTCGCGATGGGTCGGACACAACTTCGCGACTAACAACAACAACAAAAAATGGGACCTTGCCATGTTTTACCATGTTATTCATTGCATTATGAATAAAAGAGAGGTTCGCCTAGCACGGACTTTATATTCTGTTCAGTGCCAGGTGAAAATCTTTTTCTTTGCCCACCATTTTAAGTGATAGGAATTTTAAACTGGTTTTAACTATTTACAGTCACATCTTGATTTTCCTCCTGTTTTTGTTTTTGATTCTGTTTTGATTCTGTCTTCATTTGTGATATGTTATTGTTGGTTTTATGTATATTTTTAATTATTGTTAATTGTTGGATTGTTTGTTTTGATTTCTGGAAGCCATCCTGAGACACTCTTGTGTATAGGATGGGGTATAAATATTTTAAATAAATAAATATAACATACACGCACCCTTTTTATTAGTACATTGATCATGTAAGCTTCATCCAGGCAATGCAAAGCATTGAAAACATAATTTATGTGGCTTAGCCACAAGCTTTTGTTTTGCATTGATTTCTCTTAGTTTGCAATGTTTAAATAAAGAGCTGAGAGAATCTGCTAATAAGCAGTAGAATTTCCTCTAACACTACTCAACATTCTGTGAAAGACAACATGATTTGCTTCTAGATATAGTATGTAATAGTTGCATGCTTTGTGCTTCCATTGCTTAGCTACTCTTGCTTGACTGAATTAACTCCATTTAAGAAGCCCCATTCTGTGTTTGTTTTTTGTTTTAATGAATATGGTATAATACTTGGAAAATGTTAACTTTTTGGGATTGTTACCCTTTCATCTTTATGTCAAATATTGCCTTTCAGAGACTGAATTGAACACAAAGTGTAAGTTATAACATGGCATTATTTGCTAGTTACTAGGAGGGGTGGGCATATGCCCTGCTTTACAGAGGACATCCCCCTATTTGAAGGATCATCGTAGTCCAATCCTCTTTCTGAAGGCATCCTTTGCCCTGTTGAAATGAATGGAACTACACTAGCTCAAATCTAACAGCTTTGGCTTATTTTGGCTTTGGATGAGTACTTACTGGTGAAATCTCTGGTCCCTGGAAAGACATCCCATAAGCCTTATGACAGATCAGACCTTTCCCTTCAAGAGTGGACAAAGTCTGACCTCCAAGATGGAGAAAGGACCTTAGAAGGTCACTGACAGCACCTGTGGAACCTCTCCCATACTGTGAGTATTCAGTGTTGGAGTTCTGGCACTGGAGAGGTAGGAAAGGAGGAAGATCACATGACCAAGATCCAAGCTCTTCGAGTTCCCTGATATGGCACCTATGTGGGGGAGCATTTATACAAGCCTTGGAGCTGGCATATATATTCCAATTGCTGGCAACCAAGCTGGTGAGCAGAAGGATGGTTCAGCCAAGAATAATTTCAGATCATTTCATGCAGCTCGTAAGATCCTGAGCTGCTTCGCATGTTAAAGACCTTGAAGTTCTTGTGTAGATTGTCAGAGACAGTCTACTTGCAGGGTGCCTGTGCAAGTATATACACTGACCAATTCCTGCTGAACAATCTTCACAAGGATGTCATGTTGAATCCAACATGCACATACCTTTGCAGCTCATAGTTTCAAGAATACAGAGGGAGTTCATCAAAAATATATACAGCTAAAAGTTTGCTTCAGTAGAGAATAAAAGGGTGAAGTGGGATTCCTGCACCAATCTGTCTCCTTCATGGAACAAAATGTGTCAACCATTACTGGTTGCAAAGTTTTATCTAAAACAGGCCCCTGAATTTTGGCCTGTGCCTATAAAAGAAAGCAAAATGGAAGATTATGGAACTGTTATATGGATTGTGCTGAAAGTTTGCAACATCTTAGTTGCTGTATGTTATCAAAAGGGTGGCCAAGCATCCCTCTTTATAGAGGACAATTGTACATTTGAAGAGGTCAGTCCTTTACTTGAAAGGCAGACAAGTTCAAATCCACTTTAACTAAGGAAGCATTACTCACCAACAATAAGAACCTGGTCACCAGACTGAGCAGACAAATAGGTTGCCTGTGACGGTCTTCCCCACTATAGTTTAGGTATTATATTTTGTTCAAATTATAGTACTTCTTTCTGAACACACATCCATACATTTAAATTAACATATATGCACTGTATGCAAACCTGTGTCTTCTTTTTTGGTGATGTACTTCTTCTTTTTGGGGATGCATAATTGACCACTAATTAATTTCCAAATTTTCTATTACTGTTATTCCCAATCACTCTCAATAATTCAGAAATCTTTCAAATGTGACATCCTTATAACTAACTGTATAGGCTGGATAAATATATGACTAATAAGTGAGTGGACTGGGTGGGAAAGTGGTTGATAGAGACCTTTGTTTATTGTAAATGTGTTTAAATGAGGAGTTGCATGCTAAATCTTTGGAATGACCCTTGGCTTCTTTTTTGTCTATGAATCCCTTTTCTTTCTATTGTATTTTCTGAAAACAAAAATGATTTGAAAAAAAGTGATAACCATTACTCATTGTTTCCATGCATGTATCATATGAAAGGGTTGGATTTCTCATTCTTCTTCATTGGTTAAATATCCATTTAATTTAGAAAGCAGTCTCTTTTCTGCCTTTATTCTCTGTTAGCATTCACACAATGTCAAATAGTGCAAGAAGATGTGTGTGGAAAGGCTCCTTATCTGTGAATAATTCCTTCACATTTCTAGTGCAGCCCTACTCAGAAGCAAGTCTTCTTGAATTCAGCAGAGTTTACTCCCAGATAAGTGGGTAAAGGATTGCTGTACTTAGTCCGAGCAAATGTGCATTAGAATTCAAATTAATCAAAAAATGGCATTAGATCCTAGGCTGAAACCAAACAATCACATTTATAAAGGTACATTTGCTGAAGATTTTGCAAGCTTGGGTGAGGTAGAGAAAGGAAAAGGAGGGTCAGGCAGGTTTAGCAAGTGCAGTAAAAGGAAACTGTATTTCCTCCAAATAATTCTCAGCACTGTTTCAGCACTGTTTACTTCCTATTTTGATACCTACAGCAACAAGGGGGGAAAGTGTCCAAGCTAGTCTTTCATTGGCCTTGGGCTCGGTTTGTTTATTCCAGTTTCCCATCAGGAAGCAATCGTGATAAACACAGCAATGCTGTTCTGGACAGTTTTTCCACATTGTATTATTGCCTTAAACTGATAATGCTGGGAACACAGTGCTATATTCTTAGACTGATTTATTATGAAGGTTGGACCAAGATACCCTTTCATTTATTTATTTATTTATTTTACAATGTAAATACCTTCTCTTCTACAAGGACATTTTGTCCCTACAAGTGGTTGCATGATCAATATGCCATCCTGTTTGAGAATACTGCTGGGTCTGTTTCTTCTTCCAGTGAATCACACACATAAAATGTGGCATTTAGATAAGCACTTCCTTTCCAACAGATTTAACCGAGCAACATGAAACAGGCTGCCTGGGGTCCCTATTAAAACATGCCCACTTCCCCTGGCTCCACCCTTTTCCCCAGCTGCCAATGTTTCGGTGGTTTCCCAGTTTCTGTGCAGTTTCTTTTTCCTTCATAGCGGTTGACTAGAAAAAAAAGTAGGCTATGATGAATGCCAACCTAACACAAGGCCGATCATGGTTACTTATCACTGATGAACCTTGTAACAAGTCTGGCTCTTGAATCCTGGTGCAGACCTTGATGAACATCACAGCACTCGAAGCCTCTGAATCTGTCACCCTGTCCAATTGCAACATGGTGATGGTGGCTGATAAATGCATAAACCCTATTTCTTTTTCCTTCTTCCTCAACTGCTTTTCAGTGCAAGCAGTTTGCTTTTGCACCTCACACATCTGCCCAATGGATTCTGAGAGAACTAGAAGTTTTCTGCCCTTATGGCTATCAGCTCTAGAAGATTTCAACAAATTGGGATGTAACTCACAATAAAGCCAATTTTGGAATGGTGTCAGGAAAAATGGCTTGTTCTGGATAATGGTAAGAGTCAGAAGCTTTTAAGAAACCTCTAATACACCCAACTGAGCAGAATCAGTTGTAGCAACAGTGGTCAATTTTAAGGAGAGAGGTCTAGTGCAGATGTAACCTTCTGTGGTTTAGATGTGTGCTTTGTGGAGACAGGCTTTTTACTGCTGCTGTGAGTCACTGTTGAGGAAGCAGCTGTGGAACACCTGATCTAACAAGCAGAATTTCAAAGAGAGTATGTTGAACCACTGGGCTGTGGAATAAGGGGCAATTGTATAAATTTGTTGGCCAAATCTTTCATTTTCTAAGAGAGTAATTTGGTTGTGCAAAATGTTTTAGTACTTTACAACCAAGGTGGGGAGAGGAAGTAATCTAAGAAAGAGCTTGTTGATTTGCTAGATGAATCTTCCCCAACCATCAGCCTCAGACAGTGTGACAGTGTGGATGCTGGAATTGTTAGTCCAAACTATCTGGAGAGCAGCAAGTAGGGGAAGGTAGAGCTAGATTATATTTATTATGTCCTAATGTGAAACTCTTCAAACAACCAGCTTTAAAAGGCTGGAAAAAGTGCAATTACTTTATATTTTGTCTAGAATTTGTTAATTTATTAAAATATTCATTGGCAATTCAGAAGGAATGATGTCAGCTTGCTCACAGTTTCCCTTAGAGGATCAAGGCTCTGGGGACTTGAGAATACTTTTAAACACAAACCTGGAATGTGTTGAAGCAGGTGTGAGCTACTGGAAGTCCATGCAGGCTAGAGAAGTCATCCAGGGCAGGGTGGGAATTCCAGCTCCTCAACACCCTGACTGTTCGGGAAGTGTTAGGGTGGCGTCCAGATGATGGGCTTCAGACTGTATAAAAGAACAGTGTTTTATCAGATGCTTTCTTCTCAGGCAGCAAATGTTCATTTGTTGCTTGTTTACTGAGCAGTAGGTGAGGGTGTAGATTATTTCCTCAAGACAGCACAGCACTCATGGCTGTTGCAATAGTGAATTCACTACTGATCCACTACTATGGTTGCTTTTAAGTATCCTCTGCTCCCATGGTTAGGTTTACATAAGGCATCCCAGTTTGATATAACAATAATTTTCTGTTACTGCTAAACTGGCAAAGAATGCTTTGATCAAGCCTTTTGAACCAGATTTACAAACCATATTTTGATCCTGGCTTGTAATCCTGGATTAGAGGACTCACTTCAACCACAGCTTGCTACTTAAGATGTAACAATGGACTTTGATTGGTTTGATCAAACCAGTGAAATATTTGATTAAGCTGAGAACATGCAAGGGGAAGGATGGGTGGGAGGAATCATGTAAGCATAGATTTGAGTCTCAGTCCTCCAAACTATGCTTTTGGAGGATTGGGTGTATGATATCTCATTGAAGCCATTGTGCTTCAGGCAATGTTACCAATGCTTGCTATAACCACCTTCTATATGAGACAAACTGGTTGGAAATATATCTGTTTGGCTTTCCCAAAACTGCCTACTGGGTATCAAGCCATGATTTGAAGATCAGTTTAAAATCCATACTTGCACTTGCAAGGCGTCTTTCCCATGCTTCATCCTGGCCGTGAAGCAAACCAAGCTCAGACCAAGTCCATGGAATCCGGTGGATTCATGTGCATAATATGCAAAATATGTAATCCTTTGTGCAAAGCCTGCAAATCACATGTGTTGAAGCAAAACTCTGCTTGAACTAGATTTCCCTGGGAGGCTTTTAATCACATTTCCTCCAGGCTTACTAAGCTTACTGGAACAAAATTTATCTACTAAAAATGCATCATAGGTATATATTAAAAAATACCAGTGTCACCTGCATGACAGGTTGATGATTAAACATACTGGTGAAAACTTCTAGTAAAAGTATCTCTGTTCAAGGTGTGAGGTAAGGCAGAGGACAGGGAAGAACATGGCTGGGGGCTAGTCTTTATTCAGAATATATCTAGGAACAACAGAAAGCAAAACTGTCATGAGAGCAAATCTTCCATGTCCCTGTACCTGCAAGTTTTGTTTCTCATAGAAAATCCCCTTTTTATCCTTTTAATTGTTTTCCTACTGTGGAAATATTTTTTCTATTTATGGCTTATTACATGATTTAATTCTGGTTGCATCCTCACTAGCTGTTTTCTCTAGAAGAAAGTTTGTCACAGCCATAACTATTTGAATTTCATTGTCTTTTCTACTGTCCCTGTGTACTTGGTTGAATCTTGATTAATATTTAAGGCTTCACACAGGTGCTGGTAGTCCAATACTTATAAAGTAGAGGATATTTGGCAGGACTCCTAACACAGAAGTACAGCAAGGTTTAATTCTCTCAAGGAAAGCAATAGAATCTGGAGTTTAAAGAACAGTGCATGACTGACTTGCTGTGTCACAATTCAAAAGAACCCTCCTACTATTTTTTCAGCCTGTTTTATGGTTTAGGTTAAACAAATGCTTAAATGTCAACCTGTCCAGTATGAGCTGGCAAAGCATTAATGAAACTTATCCCTGCTATTGACACTTCAGTTAATATGGCCTGGTATTTCCTTGTCATAGTCATCTGTCTAGTTAGCTGTTTTCCCTGCCAGTTCATTAAGTTTTTAAAAATAAACTATCACAGTTGCAATAACTGAACTGTGTGTATGTGTTTGTGTGCAAGTGGGTGCATGCTCAATTCTTCAGCTACTCGGTGCAGTTCTTCTGCAACTCTCCCCAGTATTATTGCCCTTTGGCGGGGCTCCAAGACTGGGTTTCCTGGTCAAATGCAGAAAAGTAGTAGACATGGGAAATGTTAAACAGTCATCCCATATTCTGTTGTTGTGCCTATTTTCTTTTCCTTTGTGATGTATGGTACTAGATGGAGTATGACATCATAATGATATCTTGCTATGCCCCTCCTCACTCGCATCTCTTCACCAGCAGCTGGCCGGGAGTGTACAGGACATCTTAGTGAGGAAGGACTGTAATTTAGTGGTAAAGCAGCTGCTTTCCGTGGAACTGGTCACAGGTTAATCCTTGGTATCTTCTGATATGGCTGCAAAAGGCATGTCTGAAACCTGGAGAGCTGCTGCCACCCAGTCTAGCAATACAAAGATAGATGATCCAATAGACTGGGTCACAAGGCAACTTCATATGTTCTACTTTGTGAGGGCTCTTTAAAAAAAAAAATCAAGAGGGGTGAAGAGTTTGGTGGACACCAAATACAGCAGCTGTAGGCACATCATGTTGGAAACCCAAGTCCATTTGAAGACCTGCCAGGCTTAGTTCCTAATTTGAACCTTGTGCTTAGGTTCTTGTCCAAGTTACTTTTCTCACCAGTTTTAATTCTGAAAAAATAGATATTTTGTGATCAGCAACAACTGAATGAATGGGCAAGTCCTCTATAGCAGCTATTTTATGAGAGTAAACATGACAGTCTGAAAATTCCAAATGTGCCCATGAATCCCCCAAAAGTTAGAGGGGAGGCCCTCAAAACAGTGGACTATCCTATGTAAAGTGGGACACACATGGCCTTGATATATTCAATCTATGTACCATTTCAAAAAAGGTTGTGTGATCATTCTTAGGCTGGCTGATACATATGAAAATGTTCTATAAGCAGATGTCTGAAAACAACCTGAGTGTTTACATGCCCACAAGAAATTCTTTACCACTGAAAAATGTTTGATCATGTTGTATGAGCTAAAATGACCACCCAGATATTGCTCTAGAATCTACAGTGTAGACCCACAAAAAGCCAAATTAGACAGATACAGCTAGTATTATATGATAAAAACTGCCAAAATTTGGATTCTGGTGGCCCACAAAAGCATTCCATTGAAACGAACCAAAACTCAGCTTCTTTTAAGTTTGACTCTTTCAAAACTGTTCAGGACATAAAGCCATAAAGAGTAACCAGCACTGTGTGTGGTCATTGTCTTTAGAAATACTTTCAGACATCAGATAACCAATCCCAGGATAGGGGCTTCTTGTGCCTATGTGCAATGTGTTTATTTGCATTTCTGTCCTGAAGTCCCAGGCTGGGCTGCAATAATTGTTAAGAGAATGGAAACATTGTGTGTGTGTATGTGTGTGTGTGTTGGGGTGGGGGTGTTTCTATAAGTATAATCCACAACATTTCAAGGTTTCAAAAATGATTAAATCCTAGCAAAAGTAAAACCTCTCATCAACTGCTTAATGCAGAACTAAAAAGAAAGAAACTACTCAACCCAGGAGAAGCAGACCTTAAAACACTGCTTAAGAACCTCAGGCTCAGACTTTAGCAAATTTCCAAGTGAATACGAATTTATCACTGTACCTATACACTTATCTAATCTCTAAGGCCTGATTTGGAGGCTTCTTTTATGTGTCCTTGGTTTTGGAACCTAGGAAGGTTCCCAAGCCATTTCTGTGGTTGTATAATTCCCACAAACTCAGTAGGAGGAAAATAGCTTGTTTTGGAGGGAAGCTGAACAATAATTATGGGTTCTTTTGCCGTGTATAAGGTAATAGTGTTGATGTGCAAGGTGATGGGAAATACTTTTTGTCTCTCTGGTATTATATTTACATTATTATTGTAAGTTTCATGCTGCAATGCTCTTGTTGAACACTTTCATTGGAACTAAAGCGATCTGCAGATGAGTAACTAACTGCCCAGCACCTTGGTGAGCCAGAGGAATGTTGGAGTGGCTAACTACATGTTTTTGCAAGCCAGACTTACATATTTCTCATCGGAGTAAGGACTATTGTTTTATTGTTCTTGTGTCAAACAGACGATGTATCCATTTAGCTCTATGTAGACAACTGCTGAATTGTTTCATGTATAACCATGGTTCTAACTACAGTACATCAACTAGAAACCTTGCAAGATTCATTTCAATTGAGCCTCATCAAGGGCAGAAGTTACAGTGACATCCTATCATTCTCAGGCTGATTCATAAGGCACTGACATCTTGACGAATATAGACTTAAGTGCTTTCTATTCTCAAAGTCTTTTCATGGTTGACATATAATTCTGCTGCTTTTATTTAACTAACTTTTGTTAAAATTGTAAAATTGACCTGATAACTTGGGTGAATGCTATTTTCTTGGTTTTATTTGTTTTAGGGTACAGTCTGACAGACTATTCCTTTATTAGATAGAAGCCTCTGAAACCCAACGTTTGCATGGGTGCAGTTTCCCATTCGGTTACAACTGGCAAGGCTAGAGGAACAACAGAAGCAATTTTGCTTTTCTGTGTTCCTGTTGTTGCATATTTATTCTAGAGTGACCTCTTAGCCTGTCTAAATGAGGCATACTGACAGAGGCAGGCCTGTGTCTGAAGAGTCCATAGGATTTGTTATTATCTGGCCTTCCTTGTTCCCGTCTCCCCTCCCATCCGCACCTACCAGAAACCCCCTCTTCTGCACCTTCAGAAAGTGGTCATCAGGGTTCTTCTCTTGGTGACTGTAAGGGAGAGGGGCTGGAGGGCTGGATGCTGCAGTCACCTTTCCAATGTCGTAGCAGTGTCTATGACCTAGAAGAGGGGAATCCGAGGAATCCTCCAGTCCCTGGGATGCTTTCTTGTAACCACAGGATTGTCCCTTTTATTGCTTTAATTAGATTATTTCCATTGTTAAATTGTTTTGGATATCTTTAACTGAAAACAGGCAAATGACGTTTTTATTCAAACGTCATTTTAATTGTTAATGGTATTTATTTATTTTATTCATTGGCCAGGGCGACTTATTTTATACTGTTAACTTGTTTTATATTGTTAATTTATAGTATTTTAATTGATTTATTTGTAAGCTGCCCCGAGGCTTCGGCGAATGGGGTGGCATAGAAATTTTCTAAATAAATAAATACCCCCTTTCATGAGCTTAAGTGGACTCCAGGGGATGGTGGAGGACCGGAAGTCCTGGAGGAATGTTGTCCATGGGGTTGATGGATCGGACACGACCTCACGACTAACAACAACAACAAAAACCTCCTTTAGATAAATAAAATACAGGATAGCCACTGATATAAACCTTTCAATGGGTTGGTACTTATCCTAACTGGATAAAGAGAAGACTTTAGATTCCCTTCTGCCTCTTTTGGAAAGCTGAAGAAAGGAACAGATTCTCATCAAGCAGCAGCTACTACAGGACAGCAGGAATGAAGAGGTTTCCAGGAGAAGCTTACCTTGCTTTAACCTGCACTTCTCAGGTAGCAGAAGGAGGATGAGGACTCAGCCATGAAGTTCAAGGGATGACTCTGGGCCAGTCACTGATTTTCAGCCTCTCTACCCCACAGAGTTATTGTGAAGATAAGATGGAGAGGAAGTGAAAGGTTTTGTAAGCAATCTTGGATTTCTTGCAGGAAAAACAGTAGGACATTAATATAATAACAAATAATAAAATACCATCCATAGCTGTCTTTAAAGTTGCAATAAGGGCATACTTGTGGTCAGAGGGATCCTTGAGCAAAGTGCCCTCTGATAGTCCTTTTCCTACATGAATGTGCCCAGACAGGCTAACCTGGCCCTGGTGATGACAGATGCTATGATCAGCTGGGAAGTATGGAAACCACTACTGGCGCTCTCATAAAGCCTCCAACACAGCTGCACTCCCCTGTGACATTGTGGGAAATTTGTTCCTTTCTCTTCAGAGGCAGCAGGAGCTGGGATGGGTAGTTTTTGAGACAACATGTAATGTAGGGCAGCACAAATCTTTTTGTCTGTCAAACTGGAGGTCTTAATTTAGTTACAGGAGCATACCCATTGACTTTTAGTGAAGGGTCTGGGCCAGTAGTTCACTCTTTAGAATGTTGCTTCTTTTGCTCTAAAACTGCATTAATTGGCAATAGCAAATCTCACAAAATCTGCACGATAGGTATATAGATTCAAGGAAATAAGTTTCCATAAATAACTGCAAACATGATCTAGCAGTTAACCTTAACATTTTCCTCATTATACTGGGGCTGCAACCTGGATCCTTCTTTACTCTCCCACATCTGTGGATCTCCAGGCCCTGGTAAAGTGCACCTTCTCAGACTGAGTGCATCAATGTTCCAGCAAGCAGATAGTTCCAGATATCACAAGCTGCCAAGGGACACACTTCCTCAAACTGGTGCTCTGCATTCAACTTCTATCAGCCTGAGCCAAAGTGGCCAATGATCAGGAATGCTGGGCACTGTAGTCTGAAGCTATGTAAAAAGCATCAGGTTAGGACAGGCTGTGATAAGGGAAGAGAAAAACAGACTTGCAAATCAGGCTGCCTTGTGATAAAAGACATTTTGTCTCTAGATGTAAATTGGTGGTAAGCAACTTGGTATACGCCAGATGTTTTGGATGACACTTCATCAGCCTCAGCCAGCATGTACAATTGTAAGGAATCATGAGTGCTGCAGTCTAAAACATTTGATGTGTACCTGGTTGCCTACTGCTATTTTAGACCAAGAGAGCAGATTTATTTTATTTATTTATTAAAACATTTCTATGCCGCCCCATTCGCCGAAGCCTCGGGGCGGCTTACAACAAAATAAAATACAAAAATAACAATATAAAAATAACAATATAAAATAAATAACAATATAAAAGAAGTCGCCCTGGCCAGATAAATAAGCAAATACTGTTAACAATTAAAATGACGCTTAAATAAAAAGGTCTTCGCCTGGCGCCGAAAAACAAATAGCGATGGCGCCAGGCGGACCTCTCTGGGGAGCGCATTCCATAGATTGGGCGCCACCGCAGAGAAAGCCCTCCTCCGAGTACTCACCCTCCTAACTTCTTTCACGGAGGGCTCCTGGAGAAGGGCCTCTCCCGCCGATCTCAGGGGGCAGCTGGGCATATATGGATGCAAGCGCTCCTTCAGGTAACCAGGACCCAAGCCATTTAGGGCTTTATAGGTCATCACCAACACCTTGAATTGGGCCCGGACTTCAATCGGGAGCCAGTGAAGCTGACGGAGAACTGGGGTTATATGAGAACAATGCCCAGTCCCCGTCAGATCAAAATATAAGAAGGGATTTGCATGTGCATGTTCATCATTTGAGAGTATGTATCTTCAACTGATGATTTGCAAGTGTGAATGGGTCATTAGAATCTACATAACCTCTCATCCACAGTGCTTTCAATGGACAGTTGCTACTTTCAGTTGCCATCAATCAAGGGCAGATAATGATATGGTATATGTGCATGTGTGAACCAGTTCAGAGTCACCCCATAGGAAATCCATTTCTCAAATATTCCATCCCTTCCCTTTCCCTTTCATATAATATGGCCATATCAAGATACATTTAGGGGAAAAAGTGATTCAACTGTTTTATAGGCTTAATTTCAGAACATGCAAAGAGTCACTTCTTCCTTCATCTTACTCAGACTAAACATTTTAATAACAAGTCACATAAAATCCTGTTTTGGATTTTTTTTTGCAAGGAAAGACCATTTATAATGTCCCACTTACACCCTATAAAGACATGTTCAGTCTTGTTAGCTTGCTTGTACTATGGCTCATATATTTATTCAGCCTCAAACAAGTGTTTGTCCTCATTTTAAAAAAGCTGACAAAAGTGAACGACTTTCAATTTGTTTTACTGCTGGGGATACTTCATTTTATATCTTCTTAAACAGAGCTATGATCATTTGAAAAATTAAGACAGTCGAGAGGGCAATTTTTCAAGAAGAGTGACTGAAGATGAGATTCTAATTCCCATGAAATATAGATCCTGATCTACTGCAAAATTTTCTTGAACAAGTTTCACAGGCAACGAGATTTGGAGCATCAGTATCACCAGTGCTTTTTTTGTAAAAAAAAAAAAGGTGCCGGAGTCGCCGGCAGTAAGCGCGCGACCACACACACCAATCCTAATCCGAGCAGCGTGTCCCAAGCCAGGAGCGCGCCCTCACTATCTCACTATCAGCAGATAGCAGACACAAAAGCAGCCTGCAGGCACTATGTTAATGATGTTTGCTGCTGATCTGCTACGATTCAAAATCACTTCATAAAATCCATTGGAAAAAAAGGTGCCGGAACACTGTTCCGGTGCGTTCTATGACAGAAAAAGCCCTGAGTATCACACATAAGTAAAGAGAACATCTGTGTCTTTTTCATACTTGAGAATCACCAAGAATTGGAATCTAGGATGGATTCATGCAAATGCGGCTCTGCTTGTCAGTGCAGGTTCAAAACTTTGTGGTTCCCCTTATACATAACTTATCTTTATATAACCTTTCAATCTTTATCTTTTTATTTATCCTTATCTTAAAGGTAAAGATAGAAAGATAAAAGATATAAGATACAGATATATAGGAGAAAGATATAAATAAAGATATAGATAGATAAGATTTAGCAAAGGCAATCATTGTGACTGGGCAAAAACTGCTATATCAAAACAAACAAACAAACAAACCCCTACAGCTAGCAGGGTTACAGAATAAATGATGAAGTTGTCTCCCAGTTGTCTTTGGGCATTTCCTGAGTGCTTGTGATTTTTCAGTCACAGAAGTTTGTAGATCCGTCTCATGATGTTGTTGTCCTCCCAGGGGATAATGCAATATTTTCCTGGATGATGCCATTATTTGCTACAGCTGTCTAGTTTAAAGTCTAAATCCTGCTATATAAAACAGCATCATCATGTGTTGCATAATGGAACATATAGAAAGACAGAAAGAAAATCTGGGGTTGGGGGAGAGTGACCTTGTGTAAAAAGGATATTCTTCCCTCTCAGAGAAAATGGAAGAGGCAGCCTCAGTAAAGCACAGGGTTAAATGGCTCCTGTAAGCCCCATGACTACTCCTCTTTGCTTTCTCTCATGTAAGTAAATGGCTGCTACTAATTCCTGTAGGAAACAGCAAGGTGAGCACCATTCTAATAGGAACAAACCCTGAGAATGAATGTCTTGGTCCTTACACCCTGTTGTGTATAAAGCTGATGCACGGCAAATGACTTTGAGGTACACTTAAGGCACCTTGCCAACCTCCCCAACTAACTACACCTGACTTCCATATATGTGGGATTCCAAACATTTGGACAATAATGCATTTACACAGAAACATCCTGTGGGCCATCTAGTCTGACCCTTGACACAAGCTGGCTCCACTCAAATAATTTATTGTTGTAAGCCGCCCCGAGGCTTCGGCGAATGGGACGGCATAAAAATGTTTTAATCAATCAATAAATAAATAATTTCCAACATATGGTTGTCCAGTCTTTCCTTGAACACCTCACTGACGGGGCCTCCACCACCTCCCATGGAATCCCATTCCATATCCTAGGGGTCCTAAGCATCAGATTCTCTACGTTGACTGGTCTTGCTGTCATTATCATGAATTTGTCCAGCAATTCTTTTGCTCTGAAAAAGGTAATGTTGTTAGGGAAATAATTTGCAATAGTGCGGCTTGGCAATTTGCCAGCTCTCCATTATGAAGTGATTGCCATCTGTTTAATGGGAAATCCCAGTTCTTATTTCCTATGGGTTTTTGGTAGGTCTGAAGTATATCTTTGTGGTTAGGGGGAAAAAGACATTTACTAGGGAAGCAATGTGTTATGATCTCAGGCGCAGGGCCAAGTGCAATAAAAAAGTCACTTGTACATGTCATTTATGCATTCAGAAAGATTTAGAGAAACTCTGCAGCATCTCTCTTCATACATTTGCCAAAGTTCTGTGTGCTTTTATCCTCAGAGATGAGCAGGGAGCTTTCAACACTTTTCAGTGGACTGAGAGTTACGTTTTTCCACTAGAGTCTCCCATTGGTTTCCCCACACTAAAACAGTACTGTTCATTGGTATGTTTGTTCTCTACACAGTAAACATTTTAAACTGCCACAATTTCTCCCTCATACCAGACTTGCAACTTGGACTGGGACTGATGTTCCAGCAGTGCCAATAGCTAAAGTCTTCTCACTCCTTCAGAACCTCTTACTAGAATCTATTTTTTTCAGCTACCATTAGCAGTGGGAAAGCAGTGATACCAGGAACTTTGGAGTTGCTGGGGAAGACTTCTCCACCCCAGCAAACCTGACTGAGATAGTTGATTTCTTTTCACCATTAGCAGTGGAATGGCAGCAGTCCTGGCTACTTCAGGGTTTGTGGGGGACAGTAGGAGGCAACAACTTTCCTCAGAACCCAAGTGGGATAGTTGTTCCAGTGGGGAAAACTGGGTAGGGCTTGGTGGGATTCACAAAAAGCTCCAGAGGGCTGCATGTGGACCTTGAGTTGTGCATTCCAGCCATAGGGAATGGTACTGCAACTGGGGACTCTAGGTAGCAGGACTGATTCCACTGCTGAAACTATCCCATAATAGGGTACAAGTTCCTTCATGCTAAGAACTGTCCCCTTACTCATGCAGTGCCTCCAGACAGTTAGCTCCTAGCACTACTCATCAAACAGCAATGTACAGTTATTCTACTTGTCCTTCCATGATGAATATTTTTCTGCAAGGAAAAAGAGAGAGAATAATATTGCTTAGATTTCCCATAACATTTATGAATGTGGCAGACAGAGTGATAACATGACAAGTCTCATCTAGATGCACCCATGGAATCCTCTCTGCTCCACACACACTTCACCTTAAAGAGCTGGTGAATTGCATCCTTGAGACATTACACATAGTTGGGTAAGTGTTCTAGGACTTAATCATGCATAGGATTGTACCCCTAAATGTGTAATTGTCTTGTGATTATGTTCATATTGGACGTCTCCAATTATATTGGACGTCTCCAATTATATTGTTTTTATATTGTTATTATTTATTTATTGTTGTGAGCCTCCCCGAGGCTTCGGCGAATGGGGCGGCATAGAAGCTTTCTAAATAAATAAATAAATGTACATTAGTCTGGCTCCTGCCAAGACTTGTAAGTGTCTGTGCCACCCAAGCTAGGTATAGACAACTCTTTCAGTCTTAGTTTCTGGCTTTTCCAATCTTAAGTTGGCTCATTCTGAAGTCTGAGATTTCCCCCCGTTTTATGCTTGGCTTTTCCTAAATATTGAGAATTGTTTTGTGTTTGTTTGCATGAAGACTTTTATGCATTTTGTCCAAATTTTTCCCAATAGACACACTTTTGTCTAACCTATACACTTTTGCAATGAGTATACCTAATATACTGCATTTGTGAATGTTATTTTCAGTGGTATGTTTTTTATGTACTTCCCCAATATAAAGGATTTTGATTGAAGAACAATGTTGAAAATTTGGAGAAGCACAAATTTTAAAAGATAATAGTGTTTTAGTTTGTGTATTGGGTGAAAGTGTGAAATCATGTATGTTTGCATGAATATGAAAACAATGAATTTCTCTGCCATCCCTAAAACAAGCCCAGAAATAATTAAAAAAATAGTGTAGGGGAACAGGAGAAGGCAAGCGACAAAAAGATGTGTGTATTGCATGCTCTGCAGAGGGTTGCTGTAGTTTATGGCAGAATGAGAATACTGCTTAACAGGCAATCTCCAGCAGAAGATGAAGAGCAAAATCTTTCAGTTTCATACTATCCATGCTTCCAATTCAGCTTATTCCTCATTGACAGTGAAAGTAGAATGAATGCTATTACTGCAGGTGTAAATTACTGTTGCAGGTTGCATTTTAGAAATTTGCTTAACATGTTACATTGATAGTTGTGTGGAGCATTCTACAGACATTGCCTCTAAATGAGGAGGCAGATCTGGAGTTGCCTGGGCTTATAGGGAGAGAGTGGGACAGGAGACACTGAGGAGAGATGGGGATGGAGAAGCAAGAACTGTGTTAGGGAAGAAAGAGAAGGATTGGGGGGAGGGGTTGTAGTAGGGTAGCAAGTTGTGAATTACTAAAAGAAGGATAAGAGAGGAGTGCCTTGTATCATCCTTGCATCTGCTAAAGGTCACCCTCCTTTTCAGGGCATTTACTAATTCCAAATAGCAAATGGGAGTGGTGGTTATTGTAGGTTATTTTAGCAGGCCTAGTACTACAAACTTGTCTTAGCTGTTTAAGTTATTAAAATTTAGTTTATTGTTGTATTTTATTCTTTTATTTATATTGCATTTTATTGTATTTGTTAACTATTCTACACCATCCAGAGAGTTTTGGCTATTAGGCACTATATAAATGTATGGGTATAGCTGCAAAATATGTAAGACACAATTATAATTTAAATAGATATACAGCACATCTCCCCATAGTGTGGAAGACTGTGATTCAGATCACTTGTCTTGCCTGTTCAATTTGTGATAGGCCACAGTCCTTATGGTTCATTATCCTTAAACTTGAATTGGACAGGACAGCCATACAAGCAGAGGGCAGTCCTCAGTAAAAGGGACCTCCTGACCACCATAGCTGGAGATAGTCTGTGTGCTTTCTGGATTATCCAGACGCAATCCTGCAAGCCAGGTTTTGGTGTTTTCTGTCAGGCCTGTAAGACAGACATTCCTGGCAGCCAATCAGAAAGCAGATGCTCTAAGGCCCGGTCTCCGTGTTCTGAGGAGAATTCAGAGAGGGACATAAACAGTGTGTTTCACTACATGAGGCATTAGTTGTTCACTTACCCACAGTAATTTGTGGGTGGCTTACATGATGTTATCATACTCCTGGGCATCTCCTATGCCTTGCAACCATTTATGGGGCCTTCTTTTAGAGCAAAAAAGTGTAGTGATATTTAAAAATGGTGTAATGAACCACAAAGAGAAGCTCATGTCTTTTCAAAGTTCTGCTATACTGAAGTGCTACCTTGTGGTTGTATAATCAAACTGTGGAACAAAAATTTTGCCAGTACCACAAAATGCCTCAACCAACTTTGCTAGATAGAGTCCCTCATACCTTTATTTGGAATCTGCAGTGCTGTAGGGAGAGAGCTCCTCTGGACAAACCCACAGGGTTTTCACCTCCCTTGAAGTCTAGAAGGACCCCTGAAAAAAACTGAGAGAAAATGTATCCTGAGAGAAAGCAGAAGCTGCAGCCTTGGTAAAGTGGTGGGTTGAAACTTCATGTAGAAAGTCTAATTATGAAGGAGGCCTAACTGGCGCTTTAGAAATGAGAGACCTTGTGGTTGGGAAATGGAACATAGAGGAAGAACCTACTCTCCAGGGGAAAAGTGTGTCAAGAAGCCAATTTTAATTGCACATAGAATGAAGGGGCGAGTTTAAAACTTCATATAGAGAAGGCCACTTAAGAAGGAAGACTGAATGGACTTTACAAGGACACAACTTATAACCATCCTGGAAGGGGTTTTTAACTTGTGTTTTTAAACATCTCTGGACAGGGCCAGTGACTGGAACTAGAACATTCCATGTCTGGAATCTGGCCGGCTTTTAGCAGGTTGAGGGTAAGCCTGGAGAAATTTGGTGAGCCAGGGGATCATGAAGGGAGTTAATACAGAACTGAATTTAACACATCTAGGCAGAAACAGCTGATATATTTAATAAAATACCCAGTCATGAGGTGGATACTGTAGTATCAAATGGGAAGCTAAATTAACTAGCAGTTGTCAACCCTGTTGCCCACAAAAGTTCGAATGTCTTTTGCTTGGAAGACGGATGGAAAGAGAGGGGTTTCATTGTGCTTTCTGCCTGAGGACAGCAAAAAACAACACTGAATTGGAATTCCCAGTGCTTGTATAAAAGTAAAGAAGCATCACATAACACCTCATCCTTGATTAGGCCTGCTACTGTGTATGTTGTATGTTTTAATTTAGTTTGGTGAAATATTTTATGCCCCAAAATCTTTCCTTAGTTTCTCCCTTTCCATCTTGATAAAGAATACACTTCTTTATAAAGAGAACTGCTCAAAGAGCTTTGGCTGTTGGGCAGTATAGAAATTAAATAATAAGAAGAAAGTAGTTTTCTAAAATATGTGTAGAGTAATGTGATATGGCTGTGGATGTTGATAAAGTAGAGTTCTAGGACCTTTTAATGAAAACTGTTTAGTTCACTGCTCAGAGGATCTAAGACTGAGATACTGCTCTACTTGTTAAAACCTAAGACCCTTTCTTTAGGCTCTCTCTCTCTCTCTCTCTCTCTCTCTCTCTCTCTGTGTGTGTGTGTGTGTGTGTGTGTAGAATGTACATTAGTCTTCCTCCTCTAACTGCCAACAAAAGGGTTGCAAGACAGAGCAGAATTATAGTACTTTAAAATGGTATTTCATATTGTGGCTATATCCTTGAGGTGTTGTTATTGTTAATCTAAATTATTTCAGTAACTCAAATATTTCCTCAGGTACTCTTTGCTTAGCACAGCATTCTGGTAAGGAATTAGATTGTAGTGTGCTTTTCTGGCAAAGAACTAACAGAAGAAGGATCAGGGAAGGAAGAGGAAAAGAATCAAATCTACTGAGTTCATGTAAATGTACTTCATGTAGTAACCAGCTCCACTCTGGGGCAGGAATCACTGAATGACGGTCCTTGTCAGGCTAATAGAGAGGGGCTTCACTATCAATCTCTCCTTCTTCTAACAACTGCCAGCTGGAATGGCTAATTTTGGAATCTGTTATAGGAAAGATCAGAGCATGCACAGGGTCCACATATTTTGACATTTGAATTAGCCAGCTGTTATTTGTACTCACCAGTCACCCCCAAGTGCTGGCCTTGGTGCTGGCCCATTATTGCACTTGGTCTTGGGGCAGACAGAAGCATGACAAGTCTCTTGTACCTGGATATGTGGGGACCTGGAATAGAAGTTATATTCTCTCTCAGTAGGAAAGGCACCTAATAGTATTATCTCAATGATGAATGAATCTCATATTGACCGTAACAATTAAAGCATGCTGTGTATGCTCACTGACTGTGTTGTGAGTAACCTTACCTTCATTATGTATTCCAATTTACAGCATGATGGTGGTTATTCATGCACTAAGTACTCTGGACTATATAATAATAAAATAATAGAATCATAGAGTTGGAAGGGGCCTAGAGGGCCATTGGGTCAGTGGAGTTCTCCCCTGCTCAGTGGAGGACTCCAAGTTAAACGATCCCTCTCAGATGGCTGTTCAGTTGAATCTTCAATGCTTTTAGTGTGGGAGAGCCCAGAACCTCCCTAGGTCATTGGTTCCATTGTCATACTGCTGTAACAGTCAGGAAATTTTCCCCGGTTTCTATCTGAAATCTGGCTTCCTGTAACTTGAGCCTGTTATTCCATGTTCTGTACTCTGGGATGATGAAGCAGAGATCCTGTCCTTTCTCTTTGTAACAGCCTTTCAAGTACTTGTAGAGTGCTATCATATCTGCCCCCTCAGTCGTCTCTTCTTGAATCTAAATCTGTCCAGTTCTTTCACTCTGTCCTCATAGGGCTTTATTTCCAGTCCTTTGTTTCCCTTATTTTCTATCATCCTTGTCTTCCTCTGAACCCTTTCCAGTTTTGTCTGCATCTTTCTTAAACAGTGGTGTCCAGAACTGGACACAATACTCCAGATGTGGTCTTACCAGCACTGAGTATAGGAGAACTAGCACTTCACATGATTTGGAAGTGATACTTCTATTAATTTAGCCTAAACTAGCATTTACCCTTTTTGCAGCTACATTGTATTGTTAGCTCATATTCAGTTTGTTACCTATAACACCAGTAAGATCCTTCTCACATGCAGTATTGTTGAACCAAGTATTCCCAGCCTGTAATGATGGATTTGGTTACTTTTTTCCTAGGTGTATTAGTCCCTACTGAATTTCATCTGTTGTTTTCAGCCCAGTGTTCTAACCTGTCAAAATGAGCTTGAATCTTCTGTCCGTCTTTCAGAATATTAGCTATCCCACGCAGTTTTGTGTCATCTGCAGATCTGATCATTGCTCCCTGCACTTCCTCATCCAAGTCATTAATGAAAATTTCAGAGAGCACTGGACCAGGACACAACACTGTGGTATGCCACTTGTTACCTCTCCCCAGTCTGAGAAGGTGCCATTGATGAACACTCTTTGAATCTGATTCTGTAGACAACTGTGGATGCACCTGATAGTTTTTCCATCTAGCCCACTTTTAGCTAGTTTGCTATTCAGTAGATCAAGGGACACTTTTTCAAAAGCTTTGCTAAAGTCAAGATAGATTATGTCCAGAAATTTCCCACAATCAATCAGGGAGGTTACCCAATCAAAAAATAAAATCAGATTATTCTGTCAGAATTTGTTCTTGTTGGCTTCTAGTAATCACTGCATTGTTTCAAGGTGTTTGCTTGCATTGTTCAAGATGTATAAAGATTATCTACTTTACAATCTGCTCCAGAATTTTCTAAGCATTGATCTCAGACTAATGGGCCTCTTGTTCCCAGGTTCTTTTTCTTTCTTGAAAATAGAGACAACAATAACCCTTCTCCTGTCTTCCATGATTTCTCAAAGATAATAGACAGTGGTTCTGAGAGTTCTTCTACTAGCTTGTTTATGACTCTGGGGTGGAGTTCATTGGGCCTCGAGAAGTAAACTCATTCAACCCAACTAGATAATCCTTTACCATTTGCTTCTCAATCGTGAACCTCCATCCTGCTCCTTCAGCTTGTACTTCCCCTTCATCTGGAAGGTCATAGCTCTTTCATGGGAGAAGTTTGAGCTAAAGTAGAAATTGAGCACTCCTGCCTTTTCTTTGCCATCTGTTATCATTTTGTAATCCATATTGACTAGTTGAACCCCCAGTTCTTTCCTCTGTCTTTTAATTTGGATATATCCGAAGCAGGCTTTTTTGGTTGCTTTTAGCATCCCTTGCTAGCCTTAGTTCATTCCTAGTTTTACTTTTCTGATGCCATCCCTGCAATTCTGTATTACCTGCCTGTAGTCTTCCTTCTACTTCCTATAGATGTCCTTTTTTGTTTTCAGACCATCTCTAGGCTTTTTGTGAAACCACATTGGCTTTTGTTGTTTTGTAACCTTTTTCCTTGTTGGAATTGTTTGTGATTGTGCCTTTAGAATTTCCTTTTTAAAAAAATCCTACCCAGTTTGGACTCCTTTTCTCATTAGAGTAGCTTGCCATGGGACTTATCATTGTTCTGAATTTATTAAAACTGGCTTTCTTAACGTCAAGGTACATGTTTGGTGACATTTAGCTTTTGTTTCCTTTGGAATCAAGAGTTCAAGTATGGCATGGTCATTTCCCGGGCCCCAGTTCCCATAGCTGTGACTTTGCCCACTAGGTCTTCACTGTTGGGCAAGGGTAGCTGTTCCTCTTGTTGCTTCCTCCCCTTTCTATTGGAGGAAGTTCCCAGAAACACATGCTAGGAATCTCTTGGATAGACCGTGTTTTGCAGAGTTTGTCTTCCAAAAGGTATTGGGGAAATTGAAGTCATGACATCATACCAACTTGAAAAACTGGCAATTTGCTTTTCAAAAGTTTCATCCTTGTCTTCACCTTGACTGGGTATTCAAGAATGGATTCCAAACACCTTGTTTATTTTATTCCTTTCTCCATTTATATTAATCTAGATGCCTTTGATGGGGCTACTAAGCTTATCTTCCTGCATTTCTGTGCAGAGATATGTATCTTTAACATTTAGTACAACTCCACATCCCTGTTTTTTCTGTTCTTCTTGAACAGATTATAGCCTTCAGTTATTGAATTCCAATCATGGGAGTCATCCCACCAAGTTTCAGTATACCTATCCGGTTGTATTTATCCTCTTGTATAAAAAGTTCAAGTTCATGCTGTTTGTGTCCCATACTCTGGGCATTAGTATACAGATATCCAAGACCATGTGTTTTATACTCTAGTTTTCTTCCTACATTCTTTAGAAGACGATTGAGCACTGTTAGAACTGCTTTCTCTGTTGCAGTGCATAAGCCTTTGTCTGTCGTTACACCCAGGTGTACTTCTCCTTCCCCTATAGGATTCAGTTTAAAGCCCTCCTGATAAACTACATGCTGAGGTCAAACATTCTTTCCATTCCTTCTAAGGTGGAGCCCATCCCTTGGCAGCAGTTCCAGGAAGTACACCTATGGTCCCACTTGGAGTATTTTTCTTTCCCTGTCTATTCCTCTTCCAAGAGCTGGAAGGATTGAGAGAAAACTATCTGAGCCACAAAGTCCTTAACTTTCCTCTCTAAAGCTTCAAAGCCTGATGTGATTTCCTCAGAGCTTTGCTTGACAGTGTCATTTGTTCCCACATGTATAAGAAGGAAAAGATAAGTTTCAATGGACTGTATGAGCCCTGGCAATCTTTCAGTTATCTCACTAATCTGTCCTCCAGCGAGATAGCATGTCTGACAAGTCTATGGGTCTTCCTGACATATATGTGTTTCTATCCCATGCAACCATGGGATGGAAACTAACACTCTTCTCTTCTTGGTCTTGCAAGCCTTGGTATCAATGCCACTACTTGGTTGATCTTAAGTCTCTTGTTCAGTGTCATATGGGATGACTTGCAGTTCTATTTTCAAGTCACATCTTTGAGTAAATGAAAGCAGTTCTGTAGTTTGATTGCTTCCACTGGTGCAGAGTGTTTTCTAGTTCTTCTGAATCCATTACCCTTTTCCATGGAGTTTCATTTCCCTTCCCTTGGGATTTTCCTCTTCTGCCTCACCTTGCTGTTGGACTTCTATACTATTGCTTGCAGTTGCAGTGCCACTGCTCTGTCTAAAAACTCTTCATCTTTTATTATCTTGAGGGTGGTCACTTGCTGGTATAGTCCTCTCATCTTTTTTTCTAACAGGGCTGCTAACTTGTTGCACATGTAGATCATGTTGCCCTCAGGCAAGAAAACAAATATTGCACTGACATTGCAGGTAGCCACCACTGGGGAGTCTTCTCGGTCCATCTTTCTGCTACTGTTTGATTCTGGTTTGCTGGAATTGCTGCGAGAACTTGTGCTTTGTCCTGTCTCCCATAGTAAATGGGAGTGTCTTATAAGGAAGAAAACAAAGGGGGCGGGGACTCAGGGGGAAAACGAAGAAGAAAGAAGGAAAAAAATGTTAGGAACTTCCCATGGCAAACTTCACCACCAGTCCTGTTTGCTCACTCCCTGGGAGCTTTGCTGCTTGTATCCTAGAGCTCCTAAACCAGCTGGGGCAGTTCATCTCCTCAGGGAGGAGTCAGGAACGAGCCAGATCATATGTATGGGCAAGTGGGCTGTATAATGGGAAGCTCACTTTGGATACCATCTCCATGGCAAGGATATGCCATGTTCTGGGGCTGTCAGTCAGAGCTGTTATAAACAACATCCATGCAAAATTATACCGATTAGCATGAATTTTCTTGTGTGTATGGAAAATATTCTGTTTAATAGTGTAGGATTTTAATGAACATCTGTTTTTTTATGTGTGCATTTTAGTGTTACATTTGGCACATAAGGTTCTAGAATAGCTGGGAGGAGTATTTGGAAAACTTCAGTCCACATTTGTACTACTGCCATTCTTTAACATCTCCAGCAACAAGACAAATTTTGCAGTCTGTGGTGGTATGCTGTTGTTATATCAGTAGAAATACACTGAACTCTTAGAAACATACAATTTGGGAAGGGGAGTAAGTGTATGTTTATCTGGCTAATTAATATTGTTAGATTTGCATATGATTCTGAAAATATGCCCTTGTCTATTTACAGAATGAGCACAACACAGTACGTAAGATACAGGATTCAACCTTCCAACAGTATAGGTGAGTAATAACTAGCTTGTTAAGACTCCTTGAATGCTATTTGGTAGAAAGCTAGTATCCAGATATTTAAAAATTATCTATCTCAAGGTCAAATCTGTGACCAATTTACCTTCTTTCTATCATTTCATGATTCCTGAAAGGACTTGGGAAATGGAGGACATACAGTAACTTTAGATAGGATACCAAGGGGTAAAAAGGAATTCAAGAGACATTTGTACAAGGACTTTGGCTAGGATTCTGTAGTTTCAGTTCATACATCTGCATGGTGGCATAATTGCTGCTGAAATTTACTTCCATGTTGTCAGGGCTCCATATAATTGGATAATATTGAATCTGCTTGCTGTACAGGATAGCTGGATTGTGTGGGAAGTAATTTGCTCCAGTGGTAAACCCACAATCATCCTTGTAGCCTTGAGCATCAGGCAATGCCCCCACTCTCTGTGATGTAGGAAGCAAGAATCCAAAGTGTGGTGCACAGCTGATAGAGAAGGAGAGGCAAAAGAAGGGACTAGGAGAAAATGAGGGAAAATGGGCGTGAGAAGCCATGGTTTCACCTCTCATTTCAATGTGGAATATGAAAGAACGGAATCTAAATAAATTGTGATCATGGATGAAGAATGAGTTATATTATCTTGGATTAATGAGGCCTTGTGAAGAACTGCTTTGACATGACAGTCTGAAGATAGAGATGTGTGCTTAAACAGATAGGGAGCTATAGGAGAACAGGATCACATGATCTTTCCGTCTTTCTTTCTGAAGTGTTGTTATGAGCAAAAACACCTTGATTTGCTCTAGTAAATCACAGAGGGATTGCAAAGTTAACCCTCAATACAGAGACCTAACACTCCAGTATGGTTCCACCTCTCAGGTTCTTACTTAATTCCTGGGCATGCTAGGATGAAAAGAACTGTAGATAACAGTTAAGTTTGTAGGCATGGGATACATTTTCTTGTTTACATGTTTCTCTTTCCATCTCTTCCTTGAATCCCCTTTCTGAACATTTTAAGGTTAAGGAAAAGGTTGGAATATCTTTCTGTTTAAAGCAGGGGTCTCAAACTCAACTTACCTGGGGGCCGCTGGAAGTAGAGTCTGGGTGAGGCTGGGCTGCATCAAGTATTCCACAAAAAAAGGATTTCAAGTATTCCAAAAAAAGTACAACTGATCCTATCTTCTCAATCTTTACTAATAATAATTCAGAACATGAACGGTTCTTCAGAACATAGGCTTCTCTTACTTCCTCCTACTCCTTGCTGCCAGAGACCTGACAGTGCTTCCTCTTACACAGCTGAGCCACATTTGGCTTGAGGGAGGGAGCAACTGAGACCCTCAGTATGGCTTGAAGACGCCCATCAGTACATTTGGACCTGAACTTTAACTTATTGAAGTTCATGGTGGAGAAGAGCTTTTCACACAGATAGGTGCTCCCAAAAAGGCACATGGTCCGCTTGAACATCCTGGAAAGCTCAGGGAAGGTAAGGGGCAAGTCTCTCAAAAATTGTCCAAGCTTGTCTACTTTTCCACTCACCTCCCTGAATTTGGCTTTGAGTTCAGAATTGCACTGCAGGTCAATTAGCTCCATTTGAAGCACAGGGGGGCATCTTCCACATTGAAGGAGAAGGGGTCAGCAAAAATTTGAAAAGTGGCTCTGTGTCTTGAAATCTGCAAACCTGTGAACAAATTCTTCCTGTAGCTTTACAATGGCATCAGCATACTTCTCACCGCTGAATGGTGTGCCAGAATCCATGAGTGCCTTGCATGCTGGGAAATGGCAGAGGTTTGTCTGAGAAAGCTGGGCTTTCCATAACACAAGTTTTGTGGAGAATGCTCTGACATTGTCATAGGTAGCACTGACAAGCTGCCCCTGGCCTTGTAATTTCTTGTTCAGTACGTTCAGCTCCTGTGTGATGTCAACAAGAAAAACTAAGTCCATGAGCCATTTGGGATCACTTAGTACAGGAACAGCTATCCCATCTTTCTCCATGAAGGTTTTCACCTCTGCTCTCAACTCAAAAAACCTCTTCAAGACGTTTCCCCTGCTAAGCCAACGTACCTCGGTGTAGTAGAGCACATCCTCATATGCTGACTCTATTTCCTCTAAAAAGGCACGGAACTGCTGGTGCTTTAAGCCCCTGGATCTGATACAATTGATGCATTTCACAACGTCAGACATCACATTGTCAAACTTCAGGCATTTGCGGCAAAGGGCCTGCTGATGGATAATGCAGTGCAGAGCAATGGCCTCTTCCACAGCCTCTTCTTCCAATTTTCCTTGAACAAGTGCCACGACTCCATTTCTCCTCCCTGTCATTGATGGCGCTCCATCGGTTATTATTCCAGCAAAACTCTTCCATAGTAAGCCAGCATCTGCAATGGCATCACACAGCTGGCGGAATATCTCCTGAGCTGTGGTCTGGCCATGCATTGGAATCACTGTGAGTAACTCCTCCATCACTTCAAAATTGTCGTCAACACCACGGACATATATTGCGAGCTGCGCAGTGTCAGTGACGTCTGTGCTCTCATCAAGAGCGACTGAATATGCATGAAAATGTTTAGCTTTCTCACGCAGTTGATCGTAAATGTTACCTGACAGGTCAGAAATGCGCTCTGCCACTGCGTTGGCTGAGAGGCTGATGTTGCTAAACTGACCCTTTTTTTCCGGACAGACTATACTTGCAGCCTGTAACATGCACTTTTTGATGAATTCGCCATCTTTAAATGGCTTTCCTGCCTTAGCAATCATCTCACTCACTACGTAGCTGGCTTCGACTGCTGCATCACTCTCTTTGCTTGCTTTCTTGAAAAAATCTTGTTGCCTCAGTAGACATGTTTTAAGTCTGGCGACACGGTCCTCTCTCTCATCTCCCTGGTATTTTGCATACTCCTCAGCATGTCTAGTTCAGTAATTACGTCTGATGTTGTACTCCTTGTGCACTGCAACTTTCTCTGTGCATATAAGACACGTCGGGATGCCCCTGTGCTCAACAAAAAAATATTCCGTCTCCCACTTCTCCTGAAATTGTCTGTGCTCATCGCCAACCTTTCTCTTCACAGCAGGTTTTGAGAAAGACATGACTGGGGCTGGGTGACAAAAAAAGTATTTGCACTGGGTGACAGGATATATTTTCCCTTCACTCAGTGACACTCCCGAATCACGTTTCAAGTGACTAACATTGTTAATTTGTGTTGCTGTCACGATTCTGAGCTATGGTAGCCCACAGGTGACAAAAAATATAAAACGCCCAGGCAATGTTCCCTCTAAGCTGTGCACCGGGACTGGCGGGGCACAGGGGAGGGGCCCTGCGGCCTTCAAAGCGCTGGCGGATGGTCGGCCTTGGGCGGCAGCGGTGCTGGTGGGCCACTCATCCCGCGTCACTCCCGGAGGCCGGCCCGGGCGCCGCTGGTGCTTTGAAGGCCGCAGGGCCCCTCCCCCATGCCCCGCCCATCCCGGCGCACAGCTTAGAGGGAACATTGCACCCAGGGTAACGACTCACGCAGGTGTGTGTGAGAAAAATGCGCGGGCCGCACTATCACTAAACTTTGATATCAAGTGGGGGCCACAAAATACCGTCCCATGGGCCGTGAGTTTGAGACCCCTGGTTTAAAGAAATCAATATTCATTTTTCTTCTGCTGAAGCCCACCATTGAATTGTTTCTGGAAAGCATGGTCACTAAGATCTAGATTGGCACAGAGTAGCTAAGGCTTTTGGTTGTCTGCTGGTGCCATGATTCATACTAAATAGCCTGAAGGCAAATGACACTATATCCATTACAAAACCCTGAATGAATTGCCAGCTACCCATAAAGTGCCTGAGCCAGAGTTTAATAATGACTTTCATCAGTGAAATTTTAATTTACTATATTTTTGAATAACTAAGTTTCACAGCCATGTATGCCAAATCTACAACTTATAAAATGTACTGGAGAAAAAACTTTCTGTCTGCTGCTATCAAGGTAAATAGTAATGCAGAAGTTTGTTCCACACTATTATTGTAGGTAGGAAATCAAAGTGACCTTTCATTAAGCACAAAACATAATTTTTATTTGAAATAATATATTTTTACTTGGTTACAGAAGAAAGTAATTGACCAGTACACAGTGTAAGGCCATATTTTTTGAAAGCATTACTCAGTTATTAAAGTAGAAATTAACATGGAGATCATTGATCCAGTGTGGTTGTGTGACATTCATGCTGATCTCCTTAGAACCGGGAATATTACATGCTGTTGCTGCTGATTGATTAAAAATTATTAATATAAATAATTATTTGTATAGGGGAAAGGTGTAAGGACACTGTCAGCACTAAGCTGAGATTATGCTGGCTGTGTTGCATGTTTAGGTGGTTTCTGTGGTGAATGTTTTTCTGTTTATCACTTTTATTAATGCACTTTATTTTCCTAATATAAATATTATTTCTGGAGAGCACAGACCTTGCTGGTCTCTTTTCTGTTTTTCAGTGCAGTGTCAGTTAATCATACACACCAGCCTTAAGTACATGGAGGGAGCAGTCCAATGGCTTCACAATCTCAGAGCTGGATTCCAAAGATGAAATCTTTACCCTGCTCTGTGTGCAACTGTTGTGGAAAGAAGTGGGCCAGCTAACTTTCCAAGGTTGCAGATGGCCTTAGAGTGAAGGGAAAGGAGCATGCTGGGAGATGGAGACAGGAGGTGCCAGTGGTCAACATCTTAACACTGTATCCAAATGGTGCCCCTGCCTCCTTCCCTCCATCATCTAGATGGGTTCATCTAGATGGCTGAATGTTGGATCCATGTAAGCCTGTGGAAGGCATTGGATTATGTCCTTATTTGGAAATAGAATCACAGAATCATAGAATAGTAGAGTTGAAAGGGGCCATGAAGGCCATGTGGTACAACCTCCTGCTGTTGCAGGTTACCCGCTTACACCATCCAACTCAGATAGCTGTCCAGTTTCTTTTTGAATGTCTCTAGTGTGGGAGAGCCCACAACCTCTCTATACAACTCATTCCACTATCATATTGTTCTGACAGTGAGCAAACTTTTCCTGAGCTTTTTCTTACAAAGATAAAATAATTTTGTGACCCAGAGGGCTGCTCTCTTTGAAGATAAGGCAACCAGTTTAATGAAAAGAGAGAATGAAAAATGCCTGATTAAATGAGATATTAATGGTTAAATGCATTTTTCCTTAAAAAACTTATGTAGGGTTTTAGTGGACTTACAGTACCTATTTTATTATTAAAATTGTGTTTTTATCTTTTAAAGAATCTGAATATTTTATTATAACCTGAATTTTAGACTTTCATATGTTAATATTTCATCTTAAAGTTTGTGCAGCTACTGTCAGCTTTTAATGTGTGCTAATTTTGATTGAAACAGTCTGTAAACTGAATAAATTTTGACTGACTGTTTTGTGATGATTCTGACAACTTAGAAGTAAAGATTTACTTTCTAAGTGGTACATGTTGATTTCTGTTTGTACTTGTTTGGCCTGTTTGATTCTTTCATTAAATATCTTAGTGAAAATGCCAGGAAGTGTAGGAGATTAAGAGTATGCAGTCATCACTGTGTTGATAATAATGCATTTTGTCCTTTCAGTGTAATTCTGGGAAGGTGGTAGATATCTGTAATCAGTACCTAAACTTGGTGAAAGACTGAACATAGTCTAGGAAAATTAGCTTAATCAGACAACAAGAAGAAAAGTATTGTTTAGGGAATGGCCAAGCAAGGAGTCTGTTCTGAATGGGTTTGCACTGTCCCTTAAAGAATATTTCTACAGCTTGTAAGTTTTCTTGCATTCTTTACTCTGTTCAACCAAAAATGTTCCCACAGTGGTTTACATGATATTAATGTAAGGTCAATTCTTGTCAGAGCACATGTGCACACTTTAGGCAGGTATTCCAGCTGCCGCCATTCATGGAGAAAAATCACTAAGTCACACATGCCTCAGTGACATCCAGTTTATATTGTGCTCTCTGTAGGACTGTTGGGAGACCATAAATGCACAGCTAGGCTGTTTGGGAGATCCTTTGTTTCTGATCATGTAATATTGACCTACCTATTTAAATAGCTGCCACCTTTTTCCAGTTGCAAACCTTGAAATCCCTAATCCCTGAACCATGTGTGGCTGAAGGGTGATATTTCTCTCATATGATCCTACCATATACTCATTAGGAGATATACTGCTGATGACCCATCTACTCTCTGATGTATGATGAGTGGGAATGCAAGTGAGAACATTTGCAGTAGAGGTTGTCTTGAGTATGGAACTCATTATTCAAGGAAATTTGACTGTCTTATCCTTGTCTGTCTTCAGATGGCAAGTTAAAAAGATCTTATTTAGGAGAGGATTTTATTAGGGTCTTTTCACTGATTGGCTTGACCTTCTACCATAAGACATTTTCTGGTTATAATTCACTTTTAAGGGGTTTTTAAAATTATGGTTGTTGGAGGTTACATTTTGGGATTAGGAATGTCACTAATGTTGAAAAGACCACATGTATTACCAGAACGAACAAGCAAACAAGGACAAATATGCAAAACAGGGTTGTATATGCTATTTATCTGGAGAAATGGAGATTTAACAGCAATTACAATAATTTGAATAGAAATGCAGTACATCTTTCCACAGTGGAGAAAACTGTGATTAGATGACTAGTATGTTTAACATATGACTTCAAAGCCCTGCTCTCCCTTCATCTGGTTATCTTTAAACTGAACTAAGAATGGGCTACATTCAAAGAGAAAACTGTCCTCCAACAGCTCTTCAAACAAAGAATTGTACTTAATACAGTAGGACACATGGCCACCATACTTGGGATAGAGAGTTAAACAAACAAACAAAAATATATTTCTTGTTTAAGAGAAAAATTAACAATCTAATTAACACAGCCTGTAAGCTATATTACATTTCCTTTTTCTCCATATGCCATTGTAGTTTGTTTGCAGTAAAATCTTTTTCTTTATTCAGTGTTTTTGGAGCAGTAGCAGACAAGAGCAACTTCTATCCTTTCTTTAAAATGTTAGCCATCATTTTACCTCCACAAGTTATATTCTTATTTCTTAGGCTGAATCATCTTAAAACAAAAACAAACAGTGCAGTCCTAGTTATGTTTTATCTTCTGTATTTTTTCTCAAAAACTGAGGAGGAATTATTATTGCAGACTATTTAAAAACATAATATTTGAGAAGTGGGCAACAGTTTAATTTGAAAGTAGAAAGTGATCGGTATTGTAAAGTTTTAATGTTTATAGGAAAGAATATTTTTCCTTTTTAGTTCTCTCCTCCCTGCTCCCATGTTTGCATTTTAAGAGGATGTTCAAAGAAGGCTTTCACACTAATGCTTGGTTATTTTCTGCATGTTGAGTCGGTACATTCCTATACTTTTGTTAAAGTTCTTCACTTGCCTTATGGACTAGTTTAAAGGAAGACATAACTCATAAATATAGCTTAAGCAGTTTGATTGTGAAATCTGACCAAAGGAGCAATGGTAGCATTATATAGGCATCGTCTTTTAATTTCTTTGAATAGTCATAGAGGTACAGGAGACAATAGTTTAATTCTCTACAGGAAAATGGTAAAATTATATTGTAATCGCATGCCAGGCTGACAGGCATAACTGGGAAGCAAAGAAACCATGATGAAATTAACTTCCATTTCAATAATAATTAAGATTTCAGAAAGTTTGCTAACCCTAAACAACTAATGGAGGCTTCCCTGTAAGGGGACCATAGGATTGCATTAAGATTGCAATAAAAAGGGCAGAATATATGTATTAAGTATATGCAATATATTTTTCAACACTAATTTTGTGCTGGAGTTATGCCTTGGTGGCAGTCCTGACACAGGTGCTTCAATTACTTTGAGAGTAAACATGATAGCTCAATGCCAGATTGTGACTCTAATGATTATTGATCTTCTAATGATTATTGATCTATATGGAGTATAGATGGTCTAATGTAAAGTGTTTTCTTTCTGTTCTTTTAATGATCATGTAAAGAACAGTTAAAATTATTTTTTTCCCTTGGTTCACAGCACCATTTGTATAAATATCAGATCCTTGGAAGGAAAATGGTCTGTCCACCATAAGTAAAACCAAGGATGGTTTTTATAATTTTAAAAATTTGTGGCATTTTCTGTCCACAAATGCCATTCTCTTGCTGCAAACAGACTTCATATGGCTTTGTTGTCATTGGAGGAAAAAGCACTGGGCTATGAGACTTTATAAACTGGTTTCACTGATTTAGTTTTCACTGTCTGACAGCTTCCTTCTAGTACTGTACCCCTTACCCATGTCAGTGCTGCTGTCACTCTTAATTTTTAAGGAAAGATCAATATATTTTTTGGGGGTATAAGTGTTCAGCTCCAGAAGATGAGTACATACATGCTTTATCTTACAAATGAATGGCCTTTTTGTCAAAATGTAGGTGATGGTGACAAGAATGAAAGAATAAAAACCTAGAGAAAAGGGGAAACGTAACAAATTATCAGCTTGGAAGCAATTTGTTTTATCTCTTCAAGTGTCATTATAGTGATATAGTTTACTAAATATATCATAATATATAGTAATACAGTTTACTAAAATTGTCTTATTGTGCAGTAGATTCTTGTGGTAGTTCCTTTGTATGTTTATTTCAGATTATGAAAATGACTTGATTAGAACATTTACAATGGTCAATAATAATTTACATCCTAGTTTTCCTTGCTGTTTGGAAAAGTATTCATCTATTGGAGATGGTGCTTGTTATACAGAGGGAATAAAAGTACCAAAATTGAAAGAATGAATGAATGTTCTTGTTGAAGTACAATCGCTTATTATTAATGTGTCTGAATTTAGGTAAAAAGAAAATGTAACAAGGTGGATATCTATCTTAGACCAGGCAGCCAGAGCTTGGTCTTTTATTGCTATTGGTTATAATCCTATTTTTATGCTATCTTCCATTTTATTAGACTGGTATTGGTTATCATACAATTTTATTTTATTTTTTAAAATGTTTTTAATTATGAGATCACACTTTGGAATTATTATGGTAACTTATGCATTGCCAGAAGAGATCTGATATATTACCCCTTCCTCGCAAAATAAAGAGAGAGAGAGAGGGCAATGCTTTTATTGTGCACGTATGATTCCTCAAGTCATGGTAGTTTGTGGATACTTTACATGACAATAGCATCCTCCATGATCTATCCTATTCTATTTCAGCATTGGTGTGGTGTGATGTGTTGTTTTATTTGTTTTGTTTTGTTTTAAAGATCAGGACAGTCTGGTATTATTTGGTCCTCCAGATTCAGCAGCTTCTAGTGTTCATGGGGGCAACTGTTTTGGTACTTTCCTTAGCCAGGCTCCGGATATGACTGCTTCAGCTGTGGCTTTTCTACTCCTTCAATTCTGTGGTTGAACATCCACAAAAGTGTTTCTGGATGCCCGCTCTGATTTGTTCCAGTCTTGCCTGGTGTAAGGGAATCCCTCTCCAAGGGAATGCTGTTCCTTAGTCTCAAGCCATTGCTTACGGTCATGACTCATGCCTTCCTGTTTGGATGGGGAGCTGCTGTGGTCCTCTATGGATGCAGAGAATGTGGAATGAGTTGGAAGCCTGCAGTTATATAAACTATCTCAAGCTGCTTGCAATGCAGAAGGCTCTTATGGTGTCCCAGAACTTAGCTCAGCTAAAATCTTGGCAGGAGCTCTGCCCCCCCCCCCCCCCGGTTTAGCATAAATAAGATGGACTCCCATCATTTTCCCTAAGCATTTAGCATAAATAAGAGGAACTCCCACCATCTTTTCCAACTGGTGTTTTGAGTGCCTCAGGATCCTAGCTCTTAACTTTACCTCAGCTTTAACGTCAGGTTTCTAGAACCCTTTAAACCCCAGTTCTAGTATCTTCTGTTGAGTACTTAACTTTTTCTACTTCACATTTTTTTATACACTGCCTTTTTCTCTCAATTAAAAAAAAATAATCACCTCTATTTTCACCTTCTCTTTTTCTTGTACTTCTAAGAACAAGATAAAGAACAAGATTACCTCTCACTTTAGGAAATGCACCCACTGTGGTGTAAAAATGGCTCCCACAGATGGACACTCACTCTGTTTGTTTTGCCTTGGCAGGAGTCACTGGGTTGAATCTTGGCCCCACTGCCAGGATTTTACCCTGCAGGCCCTGAAAAATGGGGCAGAGAACTTGAAGACTGAGATGTGGAGCCACATTCTCATGGCAGTAGAATTAGTCACCACTAAGCCTCATGACCACACTCTGGCTTCTTCTGCTTTGACCTCTTGTGCACCATTAATGGTGCTGGGGCCATTCCATCTGCTCTGGCATTAACCAAACACCCTTACAATGAGGAGAAATCAGAAAAGTGGGTGAAAAAGTCTTACAAAACGGTGGAGGAAACCAAGATGTGACCAACAACAGCAAGCAAAAATCCTTAAAACACTCCTGACCTCATTCACCATTGTTCCATAAGCACATGTCCAGTCATCCATCCTGCCAGCGGCCCTGGCTTCCTGTTCATGCTGGCCCTGTGACCTACTGAATCACTGACTCTACCAGTAGTTCCCATGCCAGTTCCTCCATCTAGCCTGGCTGTAAGGGCAGAATCATCAAGGTCCCATTCCTTCTCTGAGGGGGAGATCCAGGACATAACACTCCATATCTTGGCTAGCCCACTGGCTATCTCCCCACCAAGATCTACCTCTTTGAGAGGCCAATGGCTGCAACTCACCTACCTGGCTGCTTGTCCACATTATGAGCCTATTTCCCTGGTTCCATCCCATACTTCTGCCAGCCAACCAATGGAATGGTTGAGATTTCCACCATCCAGGGAATTCAATGCTTATTGGGCATCTCAACCACCAAGCAAGCCTGGAAATGGAGCACAGCCCAACCATGATTCTACTCATGGAAGCCACCCACATAGCAACCATAGGAACCGTGGGCCCCAATGCCTTTGATTCTGCTGCCAGCCTCAACAACCTGGACACCAAGCCATCTACCTGGAACTGCTCCAATGTTCCAGCCACCTGGCCTGCTCTGACCATCACAGCCTCTATCACTGCAAAGGCTGTCTTTGCCTTTCAGATGTTTGTCTTTGAGCCCTCTGACAATGCTTCCCACTCAAATCTCCTACCGTTTTATGAGGACTCAGTGTCAACATCTCAGGAATGCATTTTCACCACCCAGGGTCCAGGATCCCCCTCTGAAGACCAGGGACAGTTCTCTGACCAGGTCCTTTGAATGGTGATGTCTTTTGGACTGGAGAGCCTCTTTCCAACTTACCAAGCTTCTGGTGGATCCAGTCTACAATGTTGTCTGGAAAGAGTACTCTATGCTTGTGGCCACCCCATTCCTTCCCACACCCCTTCACTCCATAAAGGAACTGTGGAGGGTGCTGGCACAACTGCAGCCAACAGCGTGCCATTTGGAGAGCCTTTACCAGGTCCAGGAGAGGGACATCCCATTCAAGTCACCTGAGACCCAACACTGTCATTGAAGAATCGGCACAGTGATTGCAGTGGGAGCATACCACCTCTACAGACTGCGTGGGATGATGCCTCAACATGATGGTGAGGAAGATCTATGTGGCAATGGGCCTGGACCTCTCCAATTATGAGCCCATGATGGGGACATACCAGTGTTTCTCTGGGAGAAGATTGGTGCCCTGAGTTCTTCCCTGAACAGCAATGGGAACTGACTAGGGTATTCCAATCAGAAGCCATGCATCTGTCTGGGCAGCAGATAAACACTGCATGTCTTCATGTGGATTGTGACTCTCAGGCCCTTGTTGGTACAGTGGCAATTTGGAGACATTCATGTCTCAGAGCAGTGAGTCTTTCTCAGGAGGCATGACCCTGCATTGAGGAAATGTTCTTTGACAGGCAAAGCTTTTCAATGTATGGACCGATGAGAAATTCAACCCTGTATGGAAAGTGAGGGTGACAATAAGGAGGATGGGATTTGGTCCCACTGCAAGACTAACAGCCCATAAGTCTGATTCAAGGACTGGCTTTCCATCTACCTTCCCGAATGGGAAGCCATAACATCTGATAAGTGGGTGCTTCTTATTGTGGAGAAGGGATATTGAATTGAGTTTGACACCTGCCTCCACTTGGGACAGTACATTTGACTTTGCTTTGATAGAAGAAGTCACCACACTATTGTGGTGCAAAAGGAGCAATTCATCCCATTCCTCCATCCAACCTCCGTTATGGCTACTATCCCTGGTACTGGTACTTCACCATTCTGAAGAAAGATGGTGGTCTCCATCTCATTTTAGACCTGTACAATGTCAACTTCTTCATCCCCCACAAGAAATTGCACATGGTCTCTACAAAATCAGACCTCCTTCCATTACTGCACAAGGGGGACTTGTCCCCATCAGTGGATTTAAAGGACACTTACTTCCATGTGTCCATTCACCTAGACTACTGTCACTTCCTAAGGTTCCAGACTGGGGACGAGGCATATGGATTTTTGGTCCTACCATTTGGCCTCTCTACAGCCCCCTAGGTGTTCACCAAAAGTATGGCTGTGGTTTATGGATATGTATGCCTACATAGAATTCTGATCTTTCCATACTTGGACAATTGGTTACTGATCCTGGGAAGAACTGCTAGTTTGCATTTGGGAATCTCTTGTAATCTCTTGACAGACTGGGACTCTGTATTAACAGTGAGCAATCGCCTCACCTCCTGGTCAATCCTGTTCACTGGAGTGTGTTGGACTTGGTAACGACTTGGGCATACCTCCCATTGGACCAGGTCTCAACCCTTACTGCTCTGTCTTGCACCTCCAACTGGAATCCAGGATGACTGTTTGAAGGGTACAGGGAATCCTTAAACACATTCCCTTCACTGTTGCTGTGGTCCAGTTTGTGAGTTTGTGAACGCAACCCCTGAAGCTCTGCTTTGTCCAATCCTAACAGCCTAAGTGGGACTCAAGCAGGAAATGATTGGTGCTCCCTGGCTCCACCAGAGTAAGCCTCTTTTAATGGACCATTGAACACAACCTAGTAGGTGGAATTGCCTTTGCCCCAATGGAACTTTAAGAACGGATGCCTTAACTTTAAGAACGGATGCCTCTCTCCTGGGATGTGGAGCACACTGCACAGGCAGCAAGGCTCAGGGACTGCAGACCAAATGGGAATGCAAAAGCCACATAACTACTTAGAGCTCCTGGTGGTCTGAAAAACCCTGCTCATGTTCCAGTGAATATTTGAAGGCAAACATGTTCAGATAGCATCTGACACCACCATGGTGATATTCTATCCGAACAAGCAAGGAGGCATCCATTCTGCACAACTCACTCAACTCACTCTACAGATCTGGGACTGTTGCATAGTATGCAATATCACCATTTCAGCAATCCACTTGATGGGAACTGACAACAAGATAGCAGACACTGTAAGCAGACTACCTCACAAAATTCATGAATGGGAACTGCAACCGGATGCCCTACACCATCTTTTCAAGACCTGGAAGACCCCATCTGTGGATCTGTTTGCAATACCGTTGAACTCAGTATGCAAAGTGTTTTGTTCCTGGGCTTAGATTGGAAAGGACTCATTCAGCAATGCCTTTCTTCAACTGTGGACTAGAATGTTCTTCCAGCTTTTCCTGCCTTTTCCTCTGATTGCCAGAGCCCTGGCCAAAATCAGACAGGACAAAACAAACTGCATTATGGCGACCGCATAGTGGCCCTGTCAACCATGTTTTGCTCACTTCCTCCATGTGTCAAACCTCAGGTTCATCTGATTCCCAAAGACACTGAACATCATCTCATGGAAGTGTGGAATGATTCTCCATTCAGACATTGGAATCCTTCATCTGATGGCATGGAGGACCGTTCCATACACCACAACTTTTCTCTCCACTCTGAAATCCAAACCATCCTGGATGTGGTACTGAGAGAAAACACATGCCATTCCTACACAGCCAAATGGAATGTGTTTTAATTCTTTGTAAGGAAAGAGTCCTTTGATCTACTCCAGGCCACCATCCATTGAATTCTAGTCTTCTTACACTCACTTCATATCAGAGGTCCGAAGTAACAATTTACCTCACAGCCATTTCATTATTCCATGAACTGGTAGGAGGTTGTTCAGTTTTCTCCATCCTCTTTTTCTGTCGGTTCCTGAAAGGACTACACAACCTCAATCTTCCCATCTGCTCCAATGTGCCTGGTTGGAATTTATCTGTGGTTCTTCAGGCTCTGACAAAGCTTATATTTGAACCCCTTCTCATTGTATATCTACACTTCCTCTCATGGAAGGTAGCCTTCCTCATAGTAATAACTTGCCAGGAGAGCAAGAGAATTATGTGCTCTATGCATAGACCCTCCATTCCTTATTTTTCATAAGGATAAGGTAACCCTTTGACCAGACCTTGTGTTCCTAATAAAATTTGCTTTGTCCTTTCACCTAAACCAGGACATTGTGTTACTAGCTTTTTTCCCAACCCCTTCCACTCCCACGGCATTGGCTTTACATACATTGGATGTTCAAAGGGTCCTAGCCTTTTTACCAACCCCAAACCAAACCATTCCAACAAACACTTTTTGTTGCCTACAACAAGTATTTCAAGGGTGAAGCCATCATACCCAAGCCCACTGGACTGTAGAAACTATTAAATTGGCATACCACCTTGCATGACTACCACTTCTGGAGCATTTGAGGGTACATTCCACAAGGGTGATGGCAAAGGTGAGGAGTTTTTCCAAAAACATGTTGTGAACTGTGGACCACAATATAAGATCATAGCCTAAGGCCAGCCATGTAAATGAAAATGCAGTGGACAAAAAGTGTTACAGTGGCTTTAATGGAAAGGAGGCCAGTACATGGAATGAAATGAGCCATTTTCATGAAAAGGTCAGTAATGACTAAATCATAGACTGGCAGACAGAAGCAAGTCAGTGAGAAAATCAAGGGAAACAGTATGCTAAGAGTGTGTGTGGAGGCACTGAAAGCAACAAACTGGGTGGGATTGCCAGAAGACCATTCAGCATGCTGGCAAGCCATGCAGAGATGAATATAGGTCTTGACATCATGGTACATGCATGGCCACCAGAAATCATGCAGGACCACATGTAGTTTTGTAGATTACAAAATGCCTGGCAGAAGGGGTGTCATAGCACTGGTGGAGTACCAGTTTCTTCTGGGAAGGAGGAATATAGAAGCAATGCTGATGATACAGCAATCTCTCCTTAAAGAAAAATGAAGTTTCCATGTCCCTAGGGCTCAGGCTGCTCTGTCAGGCATACATCAGTCAAGGAACGCCTAGGAGTCATGGCAGCATGGGGGATAGCACTGATACAGCCTATACAATCAGCTCCCAAAATCTATCCATCTTCCTGCCTTTCAACATTTCTTAAAGTATAACAAAAAAGAAATCTTTAATCTATGCAACAACAAATCCTCCAATCACTTCAGTTCCTCTGCAGCTTTCCTCCAGGCTCTCCTGTTCTCCACCATCCCCCAGAGTTTACCTAAGCTCACACCAACTGCTTCAGTGACTCCATCTAGCCACCTCATTCTCTGCCATCGCCTTCTTTTGCCATCAATTGTTCCCAGCATTAGAGTCTTCTCTAGTGAGTCCTTCCTTCTCATTAGGTGGCCAAAGTATTTGAGTTTCATCTTCACTATCTGGCCTTCTAAAGAGCAGTCAGGATTGATCTCCTTGCATGTAAGTTAAAGAGGCAGGGTGACAATATGTAGCATTGCCGAACTCCTTTCCCAGTTTTGAACCAATCAGTAGTTCCATGTCCAGTTCTCACTGTTTCTTCTTGACATGCTTACAGGTTTCTCAAGAGACAAATAAGATGGTCTGGTACTCCTATCTCTTTAAGAACTTGCCACAATTGGTTGTGATTCACACAATCAAAGGCTTTAGCATAGTCAATGAAGCAGAAGTAGATGTTTTTCTGGAACTCCCTAGCTTTCTCCATGATCCAGCGTATGTTGGCAATTTGATCTCTAGTTCCTCTCCCTCTTCAAAATCCTGCCTGTACTTCTTGTAGTTCGTGGTCCACATACTGCTGGAGCCTAGCTTGTAGGATTTTGAGCATTAACTTTGCTAGCATGTGAAATGAGTGCAATGGTGTGGTAGTTTGAACATTCTTTGGCATTGCCCTTCTTTGGGATCGGAATGTAAACTGACCTTTTCCAATCTTGTGGCCACTGCTGAGTTTTCCTAATTTGTTGGCATATTGAGTGTAGCACTTTAATGGCAACATCTTTTAGGATTTTGAATAGCTCAGCTGGAATACTGTCTCCTCCACTATCTTTGTTGTTCCTAAGACTTCCTATGGCCTTTTGACTTCACATTTCAAGATGTCTGGCCCGAGGTCAGCGATGACCCTATCATGGTTAACAGGGACTTTAAGATCTTTCTTGTTTAGTTCTTCTGTGTAATCTTGCCATCTCTTCTGCCTCTGTTAGGTCCCTGCCATTTTGGTCCATTCTCATGCCCATCTTTGCATGAAACCTTCCCTTCATATCTCCAATTTTCTTGAAGAGATCTCTAGTCTTTCCTATTCTATTGTTTGCTTCTATTTCTTTACATTGTTCATTTAAGAAGGTCTTCTTATCTCTTCTAGCTATTCTCTGGGATTCTATATTCAATTGGGTGCATCTTTCTCTTTCTCCCTTGCCTTTCACTTCCCTTCTTTTCTCAGCTATTTGTAAAGCCTCCTCAGGCAGCCATTTTGCTTTCTTGCATTTCTTTCTTTCTTTCTTTCTTTCTTTCTTTCTTTTTTGGGATGTTTTAGTTGCTACCTCTTGTACAATGCTGTGAACCTCTGTCCATAGTTCTTCAGGCACTCTGTCTATCAGATCTAATTCCTTAAACCTATTTGTCTCCTCTACGGTATATTAGTTTTATACTAAAATAACTTCTCCAATAGCTGCCCTCTGTCAGTGGTAGAAAATTCTGTGGATACACTGCTTCTAGGAATTCAATGTACAAGAATCTGCCAATCAAATGACCATTGAACATTCATGTTGAACTTCCATATAGCTGTTTGAAAACAACTGCTAGGGGCAGAACATAGTGATGCTGAGGTAGGTCGTTATCCATCCCACTTCATAAACTTGAAGTTTGGGTTGAAGAGCAGCACCTCATCCAAGCCCACAGAGTTAGTTCATGGCAGCTAAGAATATTGCATGTAGGTCTCCCCAAGGCTAAGTCTAATGCTATATCCATCTGACCACAGTAGCTTTGTATGTAGCAGATCAGAAGTTATGCTGCAACAAAAGAAAACTTGTAATATAAGCTTTTTTGAAGTTAAACAATATATGAGAAAAAGCCAGAGGAGCTATTGTTGTTCCATGTTATCAAGTCTTTTCCAGCTTAAAGCAACTCTATTAATGAATGCACTCCAAAATGCCTTGTCCTGGACAGTCCAGCTCAGCCCTTGTAAACAAGGAACTATTTGGCACAGGATTTCCAAATGCATTTCAGTTCGCTGAGAAGATTCCATACATTCATGAACTTTCCTTCTGACAAGCTATGATTGTCTTGTGCCTTTGGTCCAACCAATCAAAGTAATACAAAGGCAAAACTCACAACAGAGGGTATACAAAATGTATTCTTTTGACAGGAATGAGCCTTCCACCCCCTTATTTTGCTTTTCTTCATGTAGTTTACATATTTGAAACATTTAAAAAGTAAGCATTACAAATTATAATTTTATAATTTCACTGGAGTTATGGGGTAAAGCTTACTGTTTACCCCACATGAATATTTGTGTTAGTGGAAAACCAACTTGAGTATGAAAGACAATGTTTGCTAAAAAACATGTGAAAGCACTCTAGGCTTGTTTATATATCACAGTTCAAAGTATTGTACATTCAGGTTTCTGTGGTTCATTATAAATTATCAATGGAAGCATCTAAAGAATTCCAATATGGCATAGTCTACATGGTGTGGGGGAGGAGAAGGAAGTGATTATAATTGCTTCAGGAAATGGGTGACAAATCCAGTAAACTGATGAGCTTACACCCAACCCCTATTAGTAAGTCTGCACAGAATATATTGACCTTGGCCTGCCTGAAATCTTTTTGTTTATTTCCTTTTACAGTATATTATCGAATCATAGAATGGTAGAGCTGGAAGGGGCCCAAAAGCCATTGGCTCCAACCCACTACTATTGAAGGATACTAAGAAACATCATTCCATTTAGATGACTGTCCAAATGCATTTTGAATGTTTCCAGTGAGGGAATGCCCACAATTTCCCTGGAATTGGTTTCATTGTTGTACTGTTCTGACAGAGAGGAAATTCTTCCTGGTGTCTAGTTTAAATCAGGCTTCTTTTGACTTAAGTCCATTATTCCATGTCCTACATGCTGGAAAAAACAAGAAGATATCTTGTCCTTCCTCTTCATGACAGCCTTTGGGGCACTTGTAGAGTACTATCATATCTCCCCTCAGTTTTCTCTTCCTGAGGCTGAACATGCCCAGTTCTCTCAATCTTTTCTCATGGGCCCTTTTTGCAGCTACATCACTTTGTTGGTTCATATTTAGTTTATAATCTACAACATGGGTCCTCAAACTACGGCTTGGGGGCTGAATCTCACCTGCCATGCCCATTGATCCAGCCCGCCATGCCCATTTGCACCGGTCGCATGGGCGCCCATGCCCACGTGTGCGCCCACCACTGCCCACCTCGCCCCACACGTGGGGAGGCAGTGGTTTGCTCACTTGGAGAAAACAATCTCCAAGCGAGCAAGCTGCTGCCTCATGCGGCTGCCTCGTGGTGCGTGCCCACCTCTGCCCGTGCCTCGCCCCACCTTGCCTCACTGTGCACCCCGCCCCTGCCATGCATGCCCTCATGCACCTCCCCACCCTGCCCCCACGCACTGCTGGCACCACCTTTCCGGCCTGTGCCCAGCACCGGCAGCTTTCAACTGGTTCCCTGGTTGATAAAGTTTGAGGACCCCTGATCTACAACAACCCCAAGAACCTTCTCATTTGCAGTATTGTTCAGCCAAGTGTTCCCATCTTGTATTTTTATTAATTTATTAATTTTTTTAATTTATATCCTGCCTTTTTCCCACAAAAGGCTCAAGGCAGCTTACATCATTCTCCTCCTCCATCTTATCCCCACAGCAACAACCCTGTGAGGTAGATTGGGCAGAGAATGTGTGACTGGCCCAAAGTCACCCAGTTGGCTCCATGGCTGAGTGGGGACTAGAACCCAGATTGTCTGAGTCCCAGTCATTATAATATATCAAGATAACCTTGCATCTTATAGCTGTCTTCCAGAATATTTGATATTCCACCCAGCTTTATGTCATCTGCAAATTTAATATTTCCTTGTACTTCCCCATCTAAATCATTAATAAAAATGTTGAAAAATATTTGGTATTCCATGAGGGGAAAAAGGCTCACCAGTCTGTCCTCTGAGGTCCCTGACTGAAGCATATGGAAAATGTTGTTGTTGTTGTTAGTCGTGAAGTCGTGTTCGACCCATCGCAACCCCATGGACAACATTCCTCCAGGCCTTCCTGTCCTCCACCATCCCCCAGAGTCCACTTAAGCTCACACCAACTGCTTCAGTGACTCCATCTAGCCACCTCATCCACTGCCGTCCCCTTTTTCTTTTGCCATCTATTGTTCCCAACATTAGGCTGTTCTCCAGGGTGTCCTTCCTTCTCATTAGGAGGCCAAAGTATTTGAGTTTCATCTTCACTATCTGACCTTCTAAAGAGCAGTCAGGGTTGATCTCCTCTAGGACTGACCGGTTTGATCTCCTTGTGGTCCAAGGGACTCGCAGGAGTCTCCTCCAGCACCACAATTCAAAGGCCTCAATCCTTTGGCGCTCAGTCTTCCTTATGGTCCAGCTTTCACAGCCATACATTGCAACTGGGAAAACCATAGCCTTGACTATAAGCACTTTTGTTGGCAGTGTGATGCCTCTGCTTTTTAGTACGCTGTCTAGATTTGCCATAGCTTTCCTGCCCAGGAGCAAGCGTCTTTTAATTTCTTGGCTGCAGTCCCCATCTGCGGTGATCTTGGAGCCCAGGAAAATGAAATCTGTCACTACCTCCATTTCTTCCCCATCTATTTGCCAGGAAGTGAGATGACCAGATGCCATGATCTTAGTTTTCTTAATGTTGAGTTTCAAGCCAACTTTTGCGCTCTCCTCCTTCACCCGCATCAAGAGGCTCTTTAGTTCCTCTTCACTTTCTGCCATTAGAGTGGTATCATCTGCATATCTGAGGTTGATATTTCTCCCAGCAATCTTAATTCCAACTGGTGATTCATCCAGCCCCACCTTTCTCATGATGTGCTCTGCATATGAGTTAAATAGGCAGGGTGACAGTATACAGCCTTGCCAAACTCCTTTCTCAATTTTGAACCCATCAGTGATTCTGTGTCCAGTTCTCACTGTTGCTTCTTGACCCACATATAGGTTTCCCAAGAGACAAATAAGATGGTCTGGTACTCCCATCTCTTTAAGAACTTGCCACAATTTGTTGTGATCCACATAATCAAAGGCTTTAGCATAGTCAATGAAGCAGAAGTAGATGTTTTTCAGGAACTCCCTAGCTTTCTCCATGATCCAGTGTATGTTGGCAATTTGGTCTCTAGTTCATCCCCCTCTTCGAAATCCTGCCTGTACTTCTGGTAGTTCACGGTCCACATACTGCTGGAGCCTAGCTTGTAGGATTTTGAGCATAACTTTGCTAGCATGTGAAATGAGTGCAATGGTGCAGTAGTTTGAACATTCTTTGGCATTGCCCGTCTTTGGGATCGGAACGTAAACTGACCTTTTCCAATCCTGTAGCCACTGTTGAGTATTCCTAATTTGCTGGAATTTTGAGTGTAACATTTTTACTGCATCGTCTTTTAAGATTTTGAATAGCTCAGCTGGAATACTGTCACCTCCACTAGCTTTGTTGCTGCTCAGACTTCCTAAGGCCCATTTGACTTCACATTCCAGGATGTCCAGTTCGAGGTCAGTGACCACCCCATTGTGATTATCAGGGACGTTAAGCTCTTTCTTGTATAGTTCTTCTGTGCAATCTTGCCACCTCTTCTTAATCACTTCTGCCTCTGTTAGGTCCCTGCCATTTTGGTCCTTTATCATGCCCATCTTTGCATGATAAATGTTCCCTTCATGTCTCCAATTTTCTTGAAGAGATCTCTGGTCCTCCATATTCTATCGTTTTCTTCTATTTCTTTGCACTGTTCATTTAAGAAGGCATTCTTATCTCTTCTAGCTATTCTCTGGAATTCTGCATTCAATTGGGTGTATCCTTTTCTCTCTCCCTTGCCTTTACTTCCCTTCTTTCCTTAGCTATTTGTAAAGCTTCCTCAGACAGCCATTTTGCTTTCTTGCATTTCTTTTTCTTTGGGATGGTTTTAGTTGCTACCCCTTGTACAATTTTGCGAACCTCCGTCCATAGTTCCTCAGGCACTCTGTCTATCAGATCTAATTCCTTAAATCTATTTGTCACCTCTACTGTATATTCATCAGGGATATGAGTTAGGTCATACCTGAGTGGCCTAGTGCTTTTCCCTACTTTTTTCAATTTACGCCTAATTTTTGCAATAAGAAGCTCATGATCTGAGCCACAGTCAGGTCCTGGTCTAGTTTTTACTGACTGTATAGAGCTTCTCCATCTTTGGCTCCATCTCCATCTGATTTCTATGTTGACCGTCTGGTGATATCCATGTGTAGCGTCGTCTCTTGGGTTGTTGGAAAAGAGTGTTTGGTATGACCATCGTATTCTCTTGACAAAATTCTACCAGCCTGTGCCCTGCTTCATTTTGTACTCCAAGGCCAAACTTGCCTGTTATTCCAGTTATCTTTTGGCTTCCTACTTTAGCATTCCAATCCCCCATGATGATAAGGACATCATTTTTGGGTATTAATTCTAGAAGGTGTTGTAGGCCTTCATAGAACCGGTCAACTTCAGCCTCTTCAACAGCAGTGGTTGGGGCATAGACTTGGATTATTGTGATGTTGAATTGTTTGCCTTGTATTCGAACTGAGATCATGCTGTCATTTTGGAGATTGTATCCCAGTACTGCTTTTCCTACTCTTTTATTGACTATGAAGGCTACTCCATTTCTTCTGAGGGATTCTTGCCTGCAGTAATATACCCTGATGGTCATCCAAATTAAATTCACCCATTCATGTCCATTTTAGTTCACTGATTCCTAAGATGTCGATGTTCAGTCTTGTCATCTCTTGTTTGACCACATCCAGCTTGCCTTGATTCATGGATCTTACATTCCAGGTTCCTATGGAGTATAGATCTTTGCAGCATA
>NW_025335606.1:13822240-13881795 GCF_004798865.1 Varanus komodoensis
TTTATTGACTATGAAGGCTACTCCATTTCTTCTGAGGGATTCTTGCCTGCAGTAATATACCCTGATGGTCATCCAAATTAAATTCACCCATTCATGTCCATTTTAGTTCACTGATTCCTAAGATGTCGATGTTCAGTCTTGTCATCTCTTGTTTGACCACATCCAGCTTGCCTTGATTCATGGATCTTACATTCCAGGTTCCTATGGAGTATAGATCTTTGCAGCATCGAACTTTCCTTTCATCACCAGATACATCTGCAACTGAGTGTCCTTTCGGCTTTGACCCAGTCGCTTCATTCTTTCTGGCACTACTAGTACTAGCCCTCTGCTCTTTCCTAGTAGCATATTGGACACCTTCTGACCTGAGGGGCTCATCTTCCAGCGTCATATAGTTTTGCTTTTTGGTACTGTCCATGGGGTTTTCATGGCAAAGATACTGGAGTGGGTTGCCATTTCCTTCTCCAGCGGATCACGTTTTGTCAGATCTCTCTGCTATGACCTGTGCATCTTGGGTGGCCCTGCACAGCAAAGCTCATAGCTTCATTGAGCTACGCAATTCCTTTGCCACGACAAGGCAGTGATCCATGAAGGAGGGCAAGTTATATACTTATATAAATGAGATGCCAAGGCATGAGTAGATGGCATATAAAAGTTTTAAACAAACGAACAAACAAACTCTGAATTGTAAATATTTTATGCAGCATTGTAGAGTTGAGGTAGTGAAATTTCAGAGCAGAAATGGATGAATTTTCTTTCCATGATGATACTCCTTGATTAATCTCTTCACAAAGGCAGGCTTTTTTGGCACCATAGAGAATTGTGGAAATTAGAAAAGAAATAATATGAAAACTGGAAAATCACCTGGGGTGGATGGATATCTGATTGCATGGTTTAAAACATTTCCCAGCATGTTAGTTCCGAAGCTTCATTGAATATACAATTTTACCATTGAACTAGCAGTTCTCTCAGCACTCAGTGATATGGGTATTATTCTGATTCCTAAACCTGATAGGGATTACACCTATTGTGTTAAGTATTGACCTAGCTTATTAATCAATGTTGGTGTTATATTATTAATGGTAAATTTGGCAGAGGGATTGAGACAGGTAATTGCAACATTGGTCTAACCATGTTAGATAGGATTGAATATCTTATCTTAAATAGACAGGGAACTGATAGATAATCTCAGATTTGTTGATTTGTCTGCACTCAATAAGGACAGGACAGATATAGTTGGTATTATTTCTCTAGATAAAGAGAAGATTTTTGAAAAAAAATAATACAGAAAATCTATTTTAGCTACTTTGAAAAATGTTGACTTTTGCTATAGAATCTCTGAAATGGGTAAAAAAAAATATATTTAGGCCCAAGAGCTGGTGAGGGGCCTACAGGCCTTGTCTCTGATTTCCTTTAACTTGTGTGAGATACCAGACAGGGATATCCACATTCCCCACAGATATTTAATTTATGTTTGAAATCCCTGGCAGTGCTATTCAAATGCCAATATTCATCAATTCTTGTAAACTTATTATTTATGACAATAACCTGTTATTGCTTTTTTCAAATGCTACTCATCTGCTCCAGCTTTGATGCAGACAATAATGTTGGTTATTTGTATGGCTATTCAACTAGTATCTATTGAAAATATTATACCTCATAATATTTCAACTAACTAGCAAGTCAGGCTTTGCCTAGATTTCATTCCTCATTCAATAATACTCATCCATGAAGATCTATGTCAAATTATTAATCTTAACATAAATAAGCTGACTAATTAGCATTTACATAGTATCAATGGACAGGAATCTTTAAATTTGAACTTATTGAATATTCTACATGAAAGCAATACCACAAATTATTTGTTCTATGAGGTCTATATACTCTATATACTCTATGAGGTCTTATATTCTTTAGTTCCACCTAGCAATTTTTTTTTCAAACTTAGAGCTTTGTTTCATAAATCTCTACAGGGTTCCATCTCACAAGAAATGTCTTTGAAAAGTATACTTGTGCCACTGAAAGAAGAGAGATTTGGCTTTCCTGATCTTGTCTTATACCATTGAGCCTACTTGTTGACTATTAACAAATTTTGCACTTCATCGCTCATATTAGGCTACACACACACCCTGGTCACTTTTGTAATCTTTATATTTAGAAGCTCTTCCCAAGTGAATACATTGGTCTGTGCTGTGCCAAAATGGACAGTGTACCATTTTGAGGAATCCATTTTCAGGGTGGAAAACCATAAGATTCTCTGGGCTTGGTTCCCCAGACTCCATTCCACTTTGGGGCAGCTGTGAGTCCAAGCTCCTGATGAGTTTTTATGTGGTACTAGCCAGAAATCAAGCCCCATGTGGCCACTGCACCTTTGCTTGTACCCCTGCATCTGAAGTGGAAGAAGATTGCTCTCATGGCATTCGCCAGGAAAGGAGCCCCATATGAATGGTGCACAAAAAGCACTGCCCTTCCAGATCACATACGATAGCCTTTGCTTGCGCTACTGCACATGGCACAAAAGACAGTTGCTGGTTGCACTGTCTCCATTACATGGGTGTTCATGGACGTCCTCTTGGCTCAGTTCACTTTCCAAGATAGGGCCAAGTAGGAGAGAACATAAAAAAGCCATACAGAATCAGACCAAAGGTCCATCTTGTCCAGCACTATATTCACATGGTGGTAAACCACAGAATCCTTTAAACAGGCTGCGTATAAAACCTCCTGCCCAAGCTCCTCATTAACTGGTGTATGTAGACATGCCACCTCCAGTAAAGCGGGTAGCACACATCCAGCAAGGTTAGTAGCCAGTGTTAGTCTCCTTCCTCATGAACCTGTGCAATACCATTTTAAAGCCATCCAGATTTGCAGCCATCACTACTTCCTGTAGTAGCCAATTCCATATTTAACTATATGCTTTGTGAAGAAACAGTTTGTTTTATCAGTTCTAAACTTCCCACCAATCAGCTTAATGGGATGACCCCAGGGTTAAGTGTTATGGGAAAAAAATGTCTCCCTCCCCACATTCTCCACACCATGCATTATTTTAAATACCTCTATCATGTGTCCTCTTACTCTCCTTTTCTAAGCTGAACAGTTTTGTTTGTTGTAGCCACTCCTCAAAGGGAGCTGCTCCTGCCCCCATTCAAATGTGATGCCCTTCTCTGTGCTTTTTCCAACTTGATAATATCCTTTTTCAGCTAAGGTAACCAGAATAGAACACAATATTCCAAGAGCAATCACACTAAAGATTTGTATATGGGAAGTAAGATTTTGTCAGTTCTATTTTCTATTATGTTCCTAATTATGCCTAGCATGGAGTTTGTCTTCTTCACAGCAGCTGTGTACAGGGCCGACATTTTCATCAAGGTATTCACTAGTGTCCTGTAATAGCAGGGGGTTGGACCCAATGGCCTTCTGGTCCCTTCCAACTCTACTATTCTATGACCCTACTACCCCAAGACCCTATCTTGTTCAGTCACTGCTAGTTCAGATCCCATCAGCCTGTAGTTGGGGATTTTTGCCCCAACATGCATTACTTTTCACTTGTTTATATTGAATTGCATTTGCCATTTTGATGGAGAGATCCCTTTGGGGCTTCTCACAATTCCTTTTCATTTTAACCACCCTAAAAGGTTTACTGTCATCAGCAAACATTATGCTAGAAAACTGTAATATTTTTAATATATGTGTTTTGGTTTATTAAAATTCACAGTGATCATTAATTTTTAGAAAGCCAGTAGCCATGCAGGTGAACAGTAATCCCCAGCACCACTTTTTGTACACAGACATGGTCAATGGTAACAAAATGTGCCAAAAGATCCAAGAGAACTAATAGGCTATACTCCTTAATCTATTTCCCAGTGTAGAACATCCACTAAGGTAATCAAAGCAGTCTTAGTCCCAGCCAAAAGGCTGACTGCATTTCCATTACCTTGGTTCAGAGAACAAGAGATGCCCCTAAATTCTAAAATTACTGTATTTCACTAGTAGATCTTGCAATGGGGAGAGCCACACCAGGTCACAATTCTGTCACTGGAACATAAAAGGACCTATAAGTCAAACTTCATATTAGGGAGCATTGAACCATTTCTAACTCAGGTCCTTTACAGTGAAAATTGAATTCCTTCACCTACTGAACATAAGCCTAGTTGAAATAGCTTATTGTGGACATCAATTTAGACTTTAGCAAGGCCCTTTACAAAGTGCCCCATGGCATCCTGATTAGCAAACAAGCAAAATGTAGGCTTGACAAAACTACTATTAGGTGGATCCACAACTGGCTACACAGACAGACTCAGAGTGCTCATCAATGGCACATTCTGACACTGGGGAGAGATGACAATTGGGGTGCAACAAGGCCCTGTCCTGGGACTAGTATTCTTCAACATTTATTATTTTTTATTTTCTTGACATAAACAAAATACAAAAAGAAGAAAAGTACATGTAAAATAAAGTAAAATAGATTAAAATTGCCAAGAGATGTTAAACAAATACAACCAGTACATTCAAACCCACAAATATATCTGTCTTTCTGTCATTCAGCACTCTATTGGAGTTCAGAAAAGAAGTTATTCTATACACCAAAAATTTTCCAATTGCTTTAAGTCAATTATAGATCCTCAACTACTTTTTAAAGAAGTCCCTTCCATTTAGAAGCAATTGTAATTCTTGCTAAGGTTGTCATATATTTAAATAACTCTGCCATATTCTTTGAAAAAGTCTCTGGCATAATATACTAATAGAAAACTTAATTTTAAAGGTTTTTTGTATTTCTGCATGTATCGATTTTCATTTTTTTTTCATTATTTCACAGGTCCACCATATATGGTAGGAAGTCTACCTGTTACATTTCCAGCATTTTCCATTGTAGTTCTTATCTATTTTTTCAATATCTTTTAGAGTAATATAACACCAATAAAACATCTTATACAAATTTTCTCTTAGTGCTTGGCTACTGTGAATTTAATGTCTTTCTTCCATAAAGCTTCCCATTGACAAGGTGAGAGTTCTCCAAGATTTTGCTTCCAAATTGTCATATATTTTTTCTTGTTGATTTTCAGTGATGCTGTAGTAACTGTTTGTAAAGTCTTCCTAATAGATTATCATTCTGTGATATAATCAAAATCTCAAAATCTCTCAAATATATTTATTGTATTTGTATTTCCCCTTTCAGTCTTGAAATCAGTTGGTGATAAACAAACTACTGTATATTTTTCCCTTAATATGTTAGTCATTGCTAAGATTTGACTTGCCCTTGTTGATCAATCATATCTTGGTAAGTTATAAAAACATTATTTTTCCTTATGCATTTTCCATATTCATGGATCACTGCCTTGTCGTGGCGAAGAGGCTTGCGTAGCTCAATGAAGCTATGAGCTATGCCGTGCAGGACCACCCAAGACGGACAGGTCATAGCAGAGAGCTCTGACAAAACGTGATCCACTGGAGAAGGAAATGGCAACCCACTCCAGTATCTTTGCCATGAAAACCCCATGGACAGTACCAAAAGGCAAAAAGATATGACGCCGGAAGATGAGCCCCTCAGGTCAGAAGGTGTCCAGTATGCTACTGGGGAATTGCAGAGGGCTAGTACTAGTAGCACCAGAAAGAATGAAGCGACTGGGTCAAAGCCGAAAGAACACTCAGTTGCTGATGTATCTGGAGGTGAAAGGAAAGTCCAGTGCTGCAAAGATCTATACTCCATAGGAACCTGGAATGTAAGTTCCATGAATCAAGGCAAGCTGGATGTGGTCAGACAAGAGATGACATGACTGAACATCAACACCTTAGGAATCAGAGAACTAAAATGGACATGAATGGCTGAATTTAATTCAGATGACCATTGGGTACACTGTGGGCAAGAATCCCTCAGAAGAAATGGAGTAGCCTTCATAGTCAATAAAAGAGTAGGAAAAGCAGTACTGGGATACAATCTCCAAAATGACAGAATGATCTCAGTTCGAATCCAAGGCAAACCATTCAACATCACAATAGTCCAAGTCTATGCCCCAACTACTGTGTCGTGCATGAAGCCCCGACAGAGACAGTGACTCACGAGGAGGTCTCGTGCGTGACACCCTGTGCCCAAAAGCCAACCCCACAACCCAGCCTGGGGGTGGATGAGCAAGCAGCTGCACCTCCCTCTGACTCCCGGCCCATTGAGCAAATGCCTGAGCCCTCATCGAAGCCAGAGTGTCCCAAGAGAGAGGAGACTGCAGGTTCTACTTGGAAGGAGGCAGGGCAAACTGCTCCTTCCCCCTCTGACGCTGATCCTCCTGAGCATGAAACAGAAGACACAGTGGGTGTGGTGGATTTCTCTCGAGCAACCAATCATCAGATTCTACGCAGATATGAACAGCGACAAAATTTGCTACATAAGAGAGAGGAAAGGCATGACTTAGAAGAGTAAACCCACGTGGGCTGAGGGAGAGAAGCCATTAGAGGGTTAACATCTGCATACCAAGGGCCTCAATTGGAGAGCTTATCTATAGAGTTGTAAATCTTGTAGACAATTAGCATTAAAGGACTGTAGTTTTATTGCTCATGAAAGTGTGGATTGTTTATGTGCCGGGCTGCCGCCCATGACACACTGCTGCTGAAGAGGCTGAAGCTGACTGGTTCTGTGAAGGCCTACAACACCTTGATGTCCTTATCATCATGGGGGATTGGAATGCTGAAGTAGGAAACCAAAAGATAACTGGAATAACAGGCAAGTTTGGCCTTGGAGTACAAAATGAAGCAGGGCACAGGCTGGTAGAATTTTGTCAAGAGAATACGATGGTCATACCAAACACTCTTTTCCAACAACCCAAGAGACGACTCTACACATGGACATCACCAGACGGTCAACATAGAAATCAGATGGACTATGTGCTCTGCAGCCAATGATGGAGAAGCTCTATGCAGTCAGCAAAAACTAGACCAGGAGCTGACTGTGGCTCAGATCATGAGCTTCTCGTTGCAAAAATTAGGCGTAAATTGAAAAAAGTAGGGGAAAGCACTGGGCCACTCAGGTATGACCTAAATGATATTCCTGAGGAATATACAGTAGAGATGACAAATAGATTTAAGGAATTAGATCTGATAGACAGAGTGCCCGAAGAACTATGGATGGAGGTTCGCAAAATTGTACAAGAGGTAGCAACTAAAACCATCCCACAGAAAAAGAAATGCAAGAAAGCAAAATGGCTGTCTGAGGAAGCTTTACAAATAGCTAAGGAAAGAAGGGAAGTAAAGGCAAGGGAGAGAGAAAAGGATACACCCAATTGAATGCAGAATTCCAGAGAATAGCTAGAAGAGATAAGAATGCCTTCTTAAATGAACAGTGCAAAGAAAAAGAAGAAAACAATAGAATAGGGAGGACCAGAGATCTCTTCAAGAAAATTGGAGACATGAAGGGAACATTTCATGCAAAGATGGGCATGATAAGGACCAAAATGGCAGGGACCTAACAGAGGCAGAAGAGATTAAGAAGTGGTGGCAAGATTACACAGAAGAACTATACAAGAAAGAGCTTAATGTCCCTGATAATCACAATGGGGTGGTCACTGACCTCGATCTGGACATCCTGGAATGTGAAGTCAAATGGGCCTTAGGAAGTCTGAGCAACAACAAAGCTAGTGGAGGAGACAGTATTCCAGCTGAGCTATTCAAAATCTTAAAAGACGATGCAGTAAAAGTGCTACACTCAAAATGCCAGCAAATTTGGAAAACTCAACAGTGGCCACAGGATTGGAAAAGGTCAGTTTACATTCCAATCCCAAAGAAGGGCAATGCCAAGGAATGTTCAAACTACCGCACCATTGCACTCATTTCACATGCTAGCAAAGTTATGCTCAAAATCCTACAAGCTAGGCTCCAGCAGTATGTGGACCGTGAACTACCAGAAGTACAGGCAGGATTTCGAAGAAGGAGAGGAACTGGAGACCAAATTGCCAACATACGCTGGATCATGGAGAAAGCTAGGGAGTTCCTGAAAAACATCTACTTCTGCTTCATTGACTATGCTAAAGCCTTTGATTGTTTGGATCACAACCAATTGTGGCAAGTTCTTAAAGAGATGGGAGTACCAGACCATCTTACTTGTTTCTTGAGAAACCTATATGTGGGTCAAGAAGCAACAGTGAGAACTGGACACGGAACCACTGATTGGTTCAAAATTGAGAAAGGAGTTCGGCAAGGCTGTATACTGTCGCCCTGCCTATTTAACTTATATGCATTGCATATCATGAGAAAGACGGGGCTAGATTGATCACCAGTTGGAATTAAGATTGCCGGGAGAAATATCAACAACCTCAGACATGCAGATGATACTACTCTAATGGCAGAAAGTGAAGAGGAACTAAAGAGCCTCTTGATGTGGGTGAAGGAAGAGAGTGCAAAAGTTGGCTTGAAACTCAACATTAGGAAAACTAAGATCATGGCATCTGGTCGTCTCATTTCCTGGCAAATAGATGGGGAAGAAATGGAGGTAGTGACAGATTTCATTTTCCTGGACTCCAAGATCACCACAGATGGGGACTGCAGCCAAGAAATTAAAAGACGCTTGCTCCTGGGCAGGAAAGCTATGGCAAATCTAGACAGCATACTAAAAAGCAGAGGCATCACCCTGTCATCAAAAGTGCGTATAGTCAAGGCTATGGTTTTCCCAGTTGTGATGTAAGGCTCTGAAAGCTGGACCATAAGGAAGGCTGAGCACTGAAGGATTGAGGCCTTTGAATCGTGGTGCTGGAGGAGACCCCTGCGAGTCCCCTGGACTGCAAGGCGGTCAAACTGGTCAGTCCTAGAGGTGTCATGTGGTTGTAACTCACTCATCCAATTAACTCACACAGCAGCCAGCAGTGAAACTAAAGACTTTAATTGCTATTCACTACAAGATTTACGATGATACTGATAAGCTCTAATGACTAGTCCTTTACAGTTCAGTTGCTGTTCTTTGACTGAGTTATCTCAGTCAGCCACGTGATATCAGACTTTCCTGCTTCGTCTTTCCGCTTGTGGGAGGGACAGCACTCTGTCCTGTTGTTGTCTTAAAGATCTCTGGACTTTAGCGTTTGTTAAACTTTCTGTTGAATCTTCTTGCTCTCTTGAACTCTGTTCAGCAGTCACAGAGTCAGGATCCGGGCGGGCGGGGGGGGGGCACTTCTTCAGGCAGCTCAGACCTGGAATCAGGGGAAGTTGCCCTTTCAGCGTTTCCCCTTCAGTCTGCGGGGAAGCTGTTCTCTCAGAGGCTATGGGGTCAGGCTGTAAAGAGGCTTCTAGCTCAGTAGTCTGAGAGCCAGGCTGCAGAGGGGTCGTCTGGGCACTGGGTCTTAAATATAAGTCCCCTTGTTCCAGTGCCCAACTCTCCCTGTTAGCTTCTGCCTCTTCCTCACGAGTAGACGCCTCTGTCAGGCATGACAAGAGGAGATCAACCCTGACTGCTCTTTAGAAGGTCAGATAATGAAGATGAAACTCAAATACTTTGGCCGCCTAATGAGAAGGAAGGACTCCCTGGAGAAGAGCCTAATGCTGGAAACAGTAGATGGCAAAAGAAGGGGATAGCAGAGAATGAAGTGGCTGGATGGAGTCACTGAAGCAGTTGGTGTGAGCTTGAGTGGACTCCGGGGGATAGTGGAAGACAGGAAGGCCTGGAAGAATGTTGTCCATGGGGTTGCGATGGGTTGGACACGACTTTGCAAGTAACAACAATAACATAGCTTGCCACTTTCATCTTTAATGGTTGAGATAATATTAAACCATTTCTATTGTTTGGGATAATAAAGTAACAACTTACTAAGATATTCACCATTTTCCTAACATTTCTGTTGTAAGCTGTTTAAGGTCAATTCTGGCTGCTGTGAAATAATATTATTCAGTTCATGTTTGGCATGCTGTAGTTTGTGATAGAGTTGTGTAGATGGAGACATGGCAAAATGAATTATAAGATTTTCATCCTTTCAAAGCTGGTTGTTGTTGGTGGTGGTGTTTTTAAATTTTTATAGGAGAACTAGGCAATAAGTCAATTCTATATACTGGCTTTACTGGCCTCCCACACAATGGAGTATTAGTTAACTGTACCCTCATTAATTTCAAAATACTCAATTAGTGCAGAATAAATAAGATATTTTAAACAACTAGTTATTTAACAAAATGAATGTATATGCCACAAACTAGACCTTGGTGAACTTGTAAAGTGTAATTCCAAACAAATTGGAGAGCACGATCTATAATTACTCAGATTTCAACCTTGCAGTCTCTGATAAACATTGCAAGGATGTGGAAACAAAAAAGTAGCTTAACCAAAAGCAGATATAATGGACAAAAATATAATATCTTTCATCTCTTTCACCCAGAATTTATTTATTTCATTTTATACCACCCAATAGCCAAATGACTCTCTTGGCAGTTTACAAAGTTAAAAGGGAATAAAAACAACCAACCAACCAACCAAACTCTGGTATCACAATAAAACAACAGACCAGTACAATGACGGAACATACCCAATTAATCAAGCCAGCACAGAGGCAGAGCAGCAATATCTAATAAAAACAATACCAAAGTTAAAAAGTTGGCTAGTAAAATACCAGGTGAACAAAAAGGTTTTCACCCAATGCTAGAAAGAAAAAAGAGTAGGTGCCAGGCATATCTCCCTGGGGAACTTTTTTTTCAAAAACAGGCTATCACAACTGAAAAGGCCCTTCTTCTGGCCATCACCCCCTTACTTCTTTGGGCAGCTGGTGTCCCTGAGAAGGACCCCACAGGATGATCTAAGAATCCAGGTAGGGATTAGGAGTATCTGAAGGGTTAATCTGCTGTATGTACTTGGTTGTGTTGCAGAATTAGGGTCTATGTACTACTTACTTCCATTTTTCTGGTACAGAACTTCTAAGTAGCACAGTGGTATAGTAGAATAGCACAAATATGTAACATGGGCTTTCTTTTTGTTTTTACAATTAACACCACACTTTCCTTGCTCTAAACAAAGCCTCATTGTAAATGTTCTTTAGACCGAGACCTAAAGTTGGTGGGTCCCAACATTGTCTAAAGAACCCATAAACAACTTTGCATAGGGAATGATGAATGCATAGTAAATGACTTGTGTAGGAAAGTGCTTAGTTTTCCTGGACTATGTGAAGGGACAGGCATTTCCTTGGTCAACAAAGATTCTTCATTTTGTCCTGGTCCTGTACTGTCTTATAATAAAGCATCTGACCTTACTGCTAGAAGAGGGCTCCTTCACAGTGTTTAAACCAAACTGACATGGCTCAATTTATAGCAAGATTCCTCTAGTACAGCAGTGACACTTACATGTTTTGTCAGTCAATGTAAGATCAGAATAATATGGGGCATCTTTGCCATTCCATTGCATTCCATTCTTCCAACCCAAGTATAAGCCTGAAATACCAAGAAAAAGTGTGGATATATGGAAGATAAGTGAGCAAGTACAGTCCACACAACATGATCACTGATCATGGGCCATGGCAAATAAGGAATTAATTTTAGCTTCCAATTTCCTGGCTTTGTAGGGCTTGAACTAACATGTGATAACCTAAACTCTGGTCTTAAACCAGCTGGTTTATTGATAACTGGAAAAAATTGCTCTGCTTTAAAAAAATGTAGTCGGTACTGATTCAAACATATGAAGAAAGGGCAGAGGCTGTGAATAATGAGTGACTGGAATACATTTCCTGCTATTGTTCATGTATTAGACATAAGTAAAAACAGGAGATGACTCCTTATTAACACTAGCATTTGATGAAATAAGACAGTGGTGTTTTGAAATAATATTTTGCTTAATAACCCAATTCCTGATTGTACAATTGTTTTTTAAGAGGAAGATATATGGAAATATTTTGAATCTCCGTATTCCACAATCTGTTTTTTGTCTCTTCAGCTTTCTATTGGAATGTCTTATTGATGTGATTAAACATACAGTTGAACTTGAATCTCTCATAGTCAAACAAAATACTGACCCCATATATAAACATGACATGCCTGATGCAGTAACTGGCTCATCCAAGTCACTTCCAGTCAAGTTGGAGATAACTGAGTTTTGTTATTTTTGGCTAACCCAGAAATAGTGATGGACCTGATTCAAATATAAAGTCAGGGCTGACCTGTTTGTATGTACAGCCTCAGGCCAAAGCTTTACTGTTTGGGGAACCAATTAGCACTCTGAGATTCCCCAGTAGGCCACATCCCTTCTCCTGGCCCACTCCCCTTTCCCTCAACCACTGCTTTTTGTGGTTTCCTGACTTTTGTTCAGTTTTTCTGGCAGTATGAACTTTAAACTACAATATGCTGGGATTTTAGGGAGAGTATTTTGACACCATTTGCCTTTGCCTTCACCTCCACCCACCCTTGGAATGTGGTCCTTAGGAGCTTCTCTGTAATTGAATTTGGCCATGAGGCTGAAAGAGATTCCCACCTCAATTTAGAGCATCAGCTTCCCCTGACTAACATGGGCTAAACTAGCATATTCCATTAGCAGAACTTGCATACATTCCTGCCAGAAGTCTAGGAGGCACCAGATGTATAGTGATGTGGAATGCCCAAAACACATGCAAACCTAGATATAGCAAAAGGCAAATTATCTGACCAAAATGCACATGCTCTAGGATAATGGGTTGAAATTGTACAGATGTATAATAACTATGTCATTTTCAGTTGGTCTGGTTTGAGAGTGTGCCAATTTGGGAATTGAATCAGTCTGACATTTAGGGTGATAAAAAGTAAGCTTGGAGGAATTAGAAGTACCAGCCAATACTGCAGATTCCTGTTGCTGATTGCTAAGAGCGGGGATGCAGAATAAAAGTAATTGAGGAGGTAGGTGGAATAATTTGGCATCAAGAAGAATGTCTATGAAAAAATGCTTGTAATATCAAATTACAGGAAGGTACCATATGTTTGCTTGGCTGTTCATAAATCTTAGCAATGGTAAAGAGCAAATAGGAAGCTGGATCTTAGGATTGGAAAGGAGAGGCTATAGTTCAATGGAAGAGAGCCAAGCCCAGAAGAAATCCACAAGCATTCATGGACCAGTGCTTGTGCCACCAAGAACCTACCCCAGCTGCCATTCCTGGTGGCCAGCCTCCTTCCTCATTCACTGCTGCTGTTGCTGGTGGCACATGAAGAAAAGAAGTGCAGCAAACAGGTCCACCAGCCACCATTCCCAGCAGACATCCTTTTTCCTTACTTGCTCCTGCTGGAGGTGGTAGCAGCATGCAAGTGGGTGCTCTGGCCACCATTCCCAGTGGCCAATCATGGTGCTGCTTGTGTAGTGCGCAGGCTCAATTTCTGGTGAGTGTCCTGTGAACCTTAAGTTCACTCATCAGGAACTCAGATTCTGGGCTGCAAAGTTGACTGGAGTCCAGGAGGTTGAAATAAGAGAATCCATCATATTTTCCACCCAAAGTGGAAAAGTGGATGTACACTTTGCACATCCCTAGTTGCAAGTTCAGTTTCAATGTCCTGTCTGAAACCATAGAAGATCACTGTTTGTCAGTGTTAACAATACTGGGCTAGATGGACCAATGTTTTGACTCAATAGAAGGCAGCTTCCTGTATTCTTCTTGAATGTTGTTGTTAGTCGCGAAGTCGTGTCTGACCCATCGTGACCCCATGGACAACATTCTTCCAGGCCTTCCTGTCCTCCACCATCCCCCGGAGTCCACTCAAGCTCACACCAACTGCTTCAGTGACTCCATCTAGCCACCTCATTCTCTGCCGTTCCCTTCTTCTTTTGCCATCTATTCTGCCCAGCATTAGGCTTTTCTCCAGGGAGTCCTTCCTTCTCATTAGGTGGCCAAAGTATTTGAGTTTCATCTTCAGGATCTGGCCTTCTAAAGAGCAGTCTGGGTTGATCTCCTCTAGCACTGACAGGTTTGATCGCCTTGCGGTCCAAGGGACTCGCAGGAGTTTCCTTCAGCACCACAACTCAAAGGCCTCAGTCCTTCGGCGCTCAGCCTTCCTTATGGTCCAGCTTTCACAGCCATACATTGCAACTGGGAAAACCATAGCCTTGACTATACGCACTTTTGCTGGCAGGGTGATGTCTCTGCTTTTTAGTATGCTGTCTAGATTTGCCATAGCTTTCCTGCCCAGGAGCAAGCGTCTTTTAATTTCTTGGCTGCAGTCCCCATCTGCGGTGATCTTGGAGCCCAGGAAAATAAAATCTGTCACTACCTCCATTTCTTCCCCATCTATTTGCCAGGATTCTTCTTGAATATTGATTATTGAAATATGGACTCAGATCTTTAGAAACGGCCCTCTTTCCAGGGTGTCAATGGCTACATCAGGTACAGAAGAAGGTTGCTCACTGGGTTGCCTGGAATGGTGCCTGCTAGTTGCACCCCTCTTCCACATCTCACAGCTGCTCTTTGGGCAGCTACTGTTAATGGGAATGTTTGCCAGTTGTGCAACTGGGGGTTTGCAAATATTTTCACAGCTCCTTATATTTTGCATGACCTGGCCAAACAGGAGAAGAAGTACATGAATGTTAGAGGGACAGATTTCAAAAGCGTTCATCCACACTTTAGTTGAGACCAGAAGCACCTTTTATCAACACATACACAGTATTTATATCCTGCCCTTTTCTTTGTTAACAAACTCAAAGTAGCTTTCATCATTCTCTTCTTCCAGCCCTCGGTCTTATCCCTACAATAACAACCCTGTGTGGTAGGTTTTGCTGAGAGTCTGTGATTGGCCCAGAGTAACCCAGTTGGCTCCATGGCTCAGCAGGGACTAGAACCCAGATTGCCTGAGTCCCAGCCGCCCACTCTTAACCACTATACCACATTGGCTCTCAATATATCTCAACTTAAGTTGATATACCTGCTGCCACTCTATCTTGACAGAGATTCCCTCGTGATAGATATCCATGCTTTGGTAATTTTCTCTTCCAAGTGCCCCCATCAAAAGAAGTTAGGTGGGTAGCAACATGAGAGATGTCATTCTCTTGAAGGATAAACTTCGTACACTGTGAGACAAAGACCCTTTCTCTAGTTTTAGAGACCTAATTCCATGTTGTTATTATTATTATTTTATCAATTGCCATGCTATATTATCTATCTATCTATCTATCTATCTATCTATCTATCTATCCATCCATCCATCCATCTATCCATCTATCTATTTATTTGCTTATTTATTCTATACAGCCAAATCTCTCGGGGCAGTCCATAACAAATACTTGTATTTTCTTTTATACATACATTTTAAATGGCATTTTAGGTTTCTTAACTGGTCCTAATCTGCCCACAGAATTTAGTTATTGGATGGATTAGAAATAAAAAAATAATACCTGAGGCAGCATGCCTATGCACACCAGCTGCTGGGAAACATGAGTAGGAAGGTGTCATTGGACTCGTATCCCTGGTTGTGGGTTTCTCACAGGCATCTGGTTGGCTACTTGGCCACTTTGTGAACAGAATGTTGGACTAGAGTGACCCTTGGTTTGATACAGTATGGCTCTTATTATGTTCTTCTGAAGGCTGCATGAACAACAAGCACTGCCCACACAATACCTTTACAAACTTGAATCCTAGTTGAGCCCATGTGATTAAGGGAAAGAAGAACCTTTTTCCAGTCTTCCCACTTTAATAACAACATAGTTGCATTTGAGTATTCGCTGGTATTATTAGATTTTGCGTGCCAAAATAGTTTAAAAACCTATTTTTTGTGCTTTTGGGGCATCAGCAGATTCCACTAAGTTTATGGGGAAGCTTATTTTTCCTACTTAATACTTTGCATAGTTGTCCATGTTTTAGAGGGTGGGAAGGGGGATTCATTTTCTTTGGAAGCAAGAGCAATGGGCACTGCTGGAAGCTGAATACTCAGTATGATTGTTCATTCTGCTGGTCAAATCATAAATTTTTATGATGAAAATATGTACATGTTGCCTTTGTCCATCTTAAACATTAAAATATATGTGTTTAATATGGTTCCTGGCCTGCTTCCTTTTTTCTGGATTGACAAGTATTTGACATGAAGAAATAAAGCATTTGACAGCCTTCACATCACTATACTATAATACGTTTCACTTACTAAATTTTTGTATCAGGTTCTATTTAAGGGTGTTGGAATCAAGCAGGGAATTCTGTTTGCAGGTGTGGGAGGTGAGCAGCTGCAAGTATTTGCAAAGGAATAGAAAGGAGAAGTTATGACCTCCTTATATCCCATTTGATCAGGATGTATATCAGGCAGCCTAAAAGGGTGAGCAAAAAGACCCTGACAACATTTTGCTGTAAAATGTATCAAGAGAAAGGCAATTCTACATTTTCTAATCCTTACCAAAACCGGCCTATTTTTCTTAATATGTATTTAAATATGAGGTGGGTGTTCAGCTGTGAACACTTCTGCTTTTTCAGGTAGGTTAATTACTCCCAAACCTTCCCTTTTAGCTTATTTCCACTTTTTTATTAGTGCTTGCAGACCTAATCTACTGCACTAGCCCTCCCCAAATCTATCTTTGCTTCTTAGAAGCAATGGTCCTGTGGCCACAGAGAGGCAGAGGAGGGCTAGGCTCCTGGGCAAAAGTCTAATTTCTTCACCCTTGAAGAAATAATTAGGAAAGCTAGTCAGATATAGGAAGGATACATAAAGGCTCAGTTGAACCCACAACATTGTTTATGCCATTTGAATCTGTCTGTGGTCTTCTGATTCTGATCTGCTCCCTGAATACCATAGGTCATGGTCAGGATGAGATGGCTGGAGGTGCACCTGTTGGAAAAAGTGACTTGAATGTGAAGCTAAATATTTTGCCTCCTTTCTACTCTCCCTTCTCACATACACAATTGAAATGCACATTGGTATAAAGTGCATCCTATGGATCATCATTCCTCATTTTCTAATGAGCTGATATGCTTCTATCGTGCAGAATAGATTTGCAGAAATATGTTGTATGGAATATGGTTTGCTGCAGCTGTTCTGTTTATATTTCTGTTATATGTATCACATACATTACTGGGTAGAACTGAATATGCACTAAAATATTAACGTATACCTGCTTCTACTATAACTTGTAAACTGGCATTGTAGAACCATAGCTATTTTATTTCATAAGTATTTGTTCTTATTTGGGTGACACATTGTAAGATAATGTCTCCAGGGGGACTGTGGTCCAGGAAGACTGTTTCCCAGAAGATGAACAACAAGTGGTATGTGAGGGGAGATGTAAGGATTATATAAAGGAGACCACAGGAGTCAGTAGAAAAACACAGTAGCTCTGGCTGGGTGGCCCTAGCTAGTCAAGTATCTTTTGGGATCAATTTTAGGCTATGTTTAGGTTGCACAGATAATTCCTTTACTTTTCCAGTGGAACAAGTGGAGAAAGCAGTAGGAAAAAAAGATTTTAATTATTTTTTCTTCTTTCTGTTTAAGTGCTTCTTTATAACAAGGAACAATCAGGCTGTATTTGTGCAGGCATATACTCATTTTTCATATAAGATAAAAATTTGTTCTTATATATTGTTAAATAATCTTTCCTGTTTATTTTAAAACAATCTTAGTGCTTTATATCAGTGGTTTTCAATCTTTTTACAGCTGGGGACTGGTGAAAATAGGTATTTTCGGGGTGGGGGGAATGCTGAGGCAGAATTGAAAAGCATTATGTACATAATATAGTATTTTGTGTATTAGTTTTTTAAGTTAATACCAAAGTTATAATTTTCTAAAATAACCAGAAACTGAGCAGTAAAAATGCTAATAAAAGAATTAAATATTGAAATTAAATGTAATCAAATACAATATTTGAACAATATTTAATTCAAATAAGGCTAATGTGAAATCTGCTGTTGCTTCTTTTCAAGAATACTTCATAATCATGGCTGCATGATTCTGTTTCTGAGAGACGAAGTGCTGCATTGACATCCTTTCTGTTTCTCTATTTTTTGTCAATGACAGGGCTGAAAAACTCTTTTCGCCATAAATATGTGGTAGAAAATACAATAATTTAATAGCTCTGTAACTTAGAGACAGATATTATTTTTCTGGTGATACCTAAAATTGTGACAATGATTGCATCAGAGCTCTTCCCCACCTCCTGCTAGGATCAGCTCAGTTCTCTTGGTGATCGCAACACACTGAGCGAGTGGGAAGATCAGGCTGAGTGCAAGTTGCTGCCCATATATGCAGATCTGAATGGCCCGGCCACCCCTCTGCAGCTCCTGCATGACACTTGGTGGCTCTCTGAATGACCCTGCCCCTTGTGTAGATCTGCACTCTTTCCCTCCTCTTCCTCCTCAGTTCACCTCATGACGGCAGCAGAGCTGAGCAAGCAGGAAGAGCGGGCTGAGCACAAGCTGCTGCTCTTGTATGCAGCTCTGAGAATGCTGCCACTGCTCCTTCCTCCTCAGTGTGCTGTGCAAATGACCCCAAGGTGCCTGGTTCTGGCCTTGTGCTGCCTGACAAGGAGCCATGACCAGCAGGAGTGCCTGGAAGATGGCCCTGCCCCTTGTGTGGATCTGCGCTAGCCCTTTCCCTCCTCCTAGGAGCTATGACCAGCAGGAGTGCCTGGAAGATGGCCCCGCCGCTCGCCTTGTCAGGCAGCGCAAGACCAGAACCAGGCAGATCGGGGCCACTTGCACGGCACGCTGAGGGGGCACCAGCGGAGGCAGCAGCAGTATTCTCAGAGGGGCATATAAGCAACTCACACTCAGCCTGTTCTTCCTGCATTCTCAGTGCTGCTGCTGTCACAATCATAGCAGGAGGAGGGGAAGAGCAGGGGTGAATCAATTCCTCTGCCGGTTGACAGGGGATAGCTCAGTTCCTGTGGTGACTGCAGCAGAACTTAGCAAGCAAGAAGAGCAGGAATGGAACTTGAGTTGCTGCTCTTATACGCTGCCCTTCTGCAGCTCCTCCTTTTTCGCAGATGGACAGGAAATCTCCTGCGGACTAGCACCAGTCCATGGACCAGTGGTTGAAAACCACTGCTTTATATAATACTTTGGATCATTCATTTCTGTTTTTCTCAAATTTATAAATCAGATTGGAAAGAAATGCTTCTATGTCTGGCACTGCTGACTTAGTTGACAAATGAAAGTCAACTGTACAAGTGAAGACAAGTGGAGAGGTTTAAAGAATGTTTAATGTCATGTGAATCCTGATAGTGGGAGGGTGTTTCTAGACCAAAGACTCCCACTGAAACCCATCAAAAGCCATTGTACTCTTTTTCTTAGCAGGGTTATTTTTTCTGATAAGAAAAAAAACTGGAAGAAGCAATGTGAAAGGCATTGGAGGGTTGCATATTGAAAACAGGGACATCTTGCCCCCTGTAAATTTCTGTGAGTAAGACAGTTGCACATTAAGAGCTTCTCCTGGAAGTCCAAAAAAGCTAAATATTTTTGGAGTGATTGGAACTAAATATGCATAGGAACCTTCTTGGATAGTATACGTATAAACAGTAAGTCAAGAGTCACATCTGATGGCAGATTACCAGGTATTCCCTTATGATAATATCCTCTAGAGCAGTGGTTTTCAACCTTTTTACAGTTGGGGACCGGCAAAAATAGGAAAATTATTTCGGGGACTGCTGAAGCAGAAATAAAAATCATTATATACATAATATAGTATTTTGTGTATCAGTTTTTAAATATAGTACCAAAAAATGGAAAATTTTCTAAAATAATCAGAAACTGAGCAGTAAAAATGCTAATAAAAGAATAAGATATTGAAATTAAATCAAATACAACTGAAATTTTTAGAAAGCAGTATGTAATTCAAATAAGGCTACTGTGAAATCTGCTGTTGCTTCTTTTCAAGAATACTTGATTAAAATTTACAATAGCAAACCATACTCAAAACAAATACAAATTCAAATACAATATCAACAGCAGAGCAATACAAAATCAAACAATAATATTCATAATGTTAAGTAATGAAATAGAATGTACTCCACCCACTCAAACCCAGCACAATCTCAGCACAATCCTGCCTTTGCATTTCCTTTCCTGATAGAAAACACAGCTCAGAAAGGGAAAGGCCTGGTCTTTGGGTCTCTGCCCAGAGGGCAGTCGCAGTGCGGCGCTGTGCAGCTCCTGACTGGGCTCCTATTGAGCTGCCCCTTCCCTTCCCAGCCTGCTCGGCCAAGGAAGAGGCGGGGAATCGGCAGCGAGAGCACAGCTAGCCCTGTGCTGATACTGGTGAGTGAGATGCCACTGTCGGGCATGTGCACGGACTGCCAGGAAATGGAGGCAGACCAGTGCCAGTCCGTGGACCAGCGGTTGAAAAATTCTGCTCTAGAGAGTGTAACTTTCTCATCATAAATTTCTGAAGTCATAGTCTTGCAGTGCAAATACCAAATACCTGCTTTGAAATATGATGATTGATATAGAGAATGTTATTGTAGCCATTCCATATAATAGAATAAATTCCTTGTGTTGCTCCTTTTTCATCTGATAGACTTATGCCTTTAAGAACTCCATTTGAAAAGCTTATCCATGAATGAAGCTTTTTAAGCATGCAATGAAAAAGAAGCTGCACCTATTCATCTCAATCTGACATGCAACATGGAAAGGTAGAAGACACCTGACAGAATATAAGGTGGTTCACAGACACCTCTAAACGGAAAATAGACTTTATAGGAAAACTATATGAGAAAACCATAAAACAGGTTGTTTTATCTATCCAATGCCAGCAGCATGTTTCTCCATATAATATGCATGTGGGACAACTGATCTCTCTATTTTACTACTGAGCAGCATCGTTTAATGCTATGACATTTTTATGACTACTCAGCAAGATGGGAATGGATAATTGGAATGGCTCAATGTGTAAGGAGCTCATGTGAATAGGAGCTCAGCATGATACATACTCTGTTGCATCAATCTGTGATGGCAGCGTGGTTTCTACCTAAACTTGCCATCTTCTAGACAGAGTGTCATTAACACCTATGCAACATGCAGAAGTTCCGAAGGTTCACTTACTCTCTCATGAACATGCCTGTCATTTGGAGTCATCATCAGGGAAGTATTAATGGAACCATATTTGGTGGTGACATGTCAGGCCTTTTACATTGGCAGCCCCAAACATTGGAAATCTCTCCCAAGAGAAGTTCAGCTGGCCCCACCATTGATGACTTTTAGGTGGGCAACCAAGACATTTTTATTTCATCAAGTTTTAAGGGTTTCCAAATGGTTGTTAATCCTCTTTTTATGCTGTTTTTCAGTTATTTGCTTCACAAATTTCTATTATTTTTTTCTATTGTACAAACATGTATAGGTAAGCTTATAAACTACCTCGGGGGCCATGTTGATAGCAGAAAGGGGGCAAATGATCTACTATAATTAGTTACTATGAATTTATTTCAGAAAGGTTACAAGATTTGTCAGTTTCTCTTTTTTCTGGTGAAGCTTTTGTGCCTTTATGCACTGGCTCATATGACTATGTTTAGCATGTTAAACTTTCCTGTAACTTTCATTCCAAGTCAGGAAAGGCTTCACATATTAAATATCTTCATGCCTGTCAAATGTTAAAGATACAGGAATCAGAGAAGGTCAGGGCTCCTTATAACATCTATAGTCATATAGGACTATGTAGTAATTTCTGGCAGCTGCAGCTTCTCATGTAGTTGTACTTATTGACCTTTTCTCTATTCTACACATTTATTATTGTATCAGATCCATGGACTGTTTTGTATCATGTTGTTCCAGACATTGAAACCTTATCAGAAAAAAAGTTTGGTAGCTCTAATTTTCCTAAAGTGGTTTAGAGTGTCATGCAATACAGTCATTATTAAGTATTATCCTTCTAGTCTGTTCAGTCTTTTGACTTACTTTACTCCTTAGCATTTAAAACAATATAATGTGTTTTAGTTCTGCTCTTCAGGCAGCTCAGTAAAGGTCTTGCATTTAACTCACCTAAAAGGAAAAGCAAGTGGAGCTTGTGTGAATACATTATTTTTATGAAAATGTAGTCACTTTCTATGCTTTTGACCACAATATAAATCAGTGTAGAAAACAGTGTAGATTTTGGCATTCAGGTCCTGTTGGTTTTGAATGATGAACACATACTAGGGTTGGGAATCACAAAAGCTGCTTGTGTGGTAATTTTTTTTTCCTCAGTGTATCTCCAAAAATTCTTAAGCATTCTCATGTCCTATATTCTGTGTTATGCCCCTTGGCATGGATGAATGGGATTTCCCATTAAGCTGCAAAACCCTATTTATTGCTAAGATGGCTTTAATGAATGTCATATACAGTATATGTTGAGCTGTTCACACAAGGCATTATTATGGACTTGTCATTCTTATTCACTGTTGTTTATAGGTTCTTTAGACAATATTGTGACCCTTCAGTTTTGCTTTTGTTTTTTAAGATCACTTTTTTACAGTAGGTACAATGAAGAGCTTTGCTATATAAGGCTGCAGATCTGCTATATCTGCTTTGGTTTGTCAGAGAACTGAGATCAGAGCTGGAGACAAAAATACCTTTCCCTTTTCCCTTTCCCTTTTCTGTCATATAATCTCTATGTAACAGCTGTGATTTAGTGGAATAATGCAATTACCCAAACAGGAAAATATTTTTTTCTTTCAGTAGGAGAAATAATACTCTATTTCCAACATTTTAAAAAAATACTTGGGATAGTACTCTTAAAAAGTGAGGCCTAAAACCTCAGGATCATAACATTGTCTAAAGAAGCCATAAACAACCATAAGTAAAGAATGATAAATGCACAATAAAACCTTTGTGCAAAATGATTCAGAATATTATTTATGACAATGAAGGAAAACATATTTCCCACTGGTTTAATTGCATTATTCCACAATAGTACAGCACTACCTAGAAGTTGTGTAGCAGGAAATCACAAGGACTAACAGTCTTGTGTAAAAAATAAAAGGCTTTGTGACACTTCCATTTTTTGAGCACTCTGGCATTCAGTATAGCTAGGTAGAGATTTCTGCATAAAGATGGAAGCCCATGGCCTGAGAGATTACTTCAGGGACTAGAGTCTTCTTCCAGTGCTAGGCTACTGTGATGCCCAGCACAACTGCTGGGATAATCCCTGCCTACCTCCAAGTTTGGGAAGAGTGCCAGAATTTAAGCTTCTGACATAGTTCTTCAAATATTCTAGGAATGTCTCACAAGCACAGAACCACTATGGGGGCACTCTCTTACCCATGCCGTAGCTCCAAACTCAAGAGGAGGGCTGGGGAGTCTCATTTTTTGCAGTTATGATCTTTGATGAAGGGGATGAGACATTTGCCATGGCAGGTGAAATTATGGACCTCCAATAGCACTTATACAAGATTTTTACCTTCATTTCTTCTTAAAGTAGCTTTATGGGGAATCAAGAAGTCATTGGTCAAATTTCACCTCAGCTGGAAACTCTCTAATTAAGACTTTGACAAGTCTTATCCTCATTTTACTTTTAGGAGTATAGATGCTCACCTATTTTACTGCAAAAATAACTGAGCTACTAAATATGAAGCATTTAGAAAAGTCAAAATTAATAGGTATCATTAATTCTTGATGTAAGCCACTGTGGAATTTTCCTAAGAGAATATTTGGTATATATGTTTGTAATGAAATTCATATATATGAAGTAGAATTGCTTTGCTGGATCAGAATGTGATGTCTGTTATTTCCAACAGCAACTGATCATAGACTTGGAATGGACCCCAGACATAATCTAGTCCAACTCATAGCCAAGTTTTTGTAAGCTTCAAGGAACTCACAAGCAGAGTGTTAATGTGATCATTATCCCCAATTGTTTCATGCCAATATGTAATATTCAGAGGTATACTGCTTTTGAACGTGGAGGCTCCACTTGGCTATCATGGCTAAAGACTTTAAGACAGACATATACTATGTGTAGCACAAATATGAATTCTTGCTATGCATCATTTCTGATCTGTAAACAGAAAGGACGGACAGAAGCTTTGTAGGTGCATTTAATTCCAATTCTTATTGCCAGCTCCATAGCTATTATTCCAGGAACTGCTTTTCCTGAGCATAATTTCCAGAGATGAAACCACATTGTTGGCAAATGGGAATTTACAGCATTTGCCACTTTACTTTCAGACAAAATGCATGCTTAAGTCTGACCCACAGCTTGGTTAAAAGGTTGGGTATTTAAAAGTGGATTTCTTGGTCTTGCTGAAATCAACCCTATCCTGAATTGCTAAGCCAGTTAGCAAGAAACTGGGCTATTCCAAAAATATTACACCTTTATACCTGTGCAACAGGATGGTAGGTAGAAAGCAGTAGGTAGAAAGAAGTGCAGAATTATAAACACTTTTCCACAGCTTTTAGCCCAAGTGCTTAGAGCTTAGAATAAATGTAAGTTGTTGATTCCTCTCTGATTTATCAACTAAATTCCATTATTTTATTTTCCTAAATTCCACTTAGTATTTACATAAGTCTAATTGAGAATTTATAAATGAAGAGTAGGAGGCAAATTATTTGTAATGCCATTCTCTTGATCATGATTTGCTGTTTTTGTTGTGGTGGTTGGCCTGAACAGTATACTTTAACAGTATACACTTATTAGGATATTGGCAGTACAATCCTATACTTGCTTGTGACACATGCATCTCTGTCACATGTAACTTTAAATTGCTGTCAATAAGCTTTAAATAGCTTTAAGTTCAATAGGACTTACATAGAAATGAAGTTTAGAACTGCAGCCTTCAGGGATTTTCAAAGGAAAAGTCTTTGAGCTCTTACTACATCAGTTCTGTAAGAACAGTGACTACTGTCAGAGCAGGTTATAAAGTCGCAAAATATGCAATTTAATTTGTATAAGTTTTATGCTAGGATTGCAGATACAGAAAAAGAAAATGCACCTATACTGTCAAAAATAAAAATAGCTCAACAATGAAATCTGTCAGTAATATTTTTAGGAAAGTACATTGTTACAATAAAGTGACTGAAAAGTTGAAGATCTGAGACACCCCCCACAGGAAATTCTTCTGTGTAAACTTCACAAAATAAATGAGACCTGTGCAAGCACATATTAGCATAGAGACTTTATTAATTGTTCAAAAAATATTTTCCTCTGTTTTAGCATGAGGGAACCATGTGCAGAAAGAGTTTAATAGATCACTGTTTCCCTGTTCATAGAAACCTTCTAAATCCTGGACCTGCAACACAATGTGCCTGCATGAGGCTAAGCAGATCATTAGTGCTGTCACCAAATCTGATGATACAGATAATTTCTGTATTTGTGTACTCTACTCATCCTGGCCAATAATCTGACAGAGGTCACAATTTCCTTAAAAAGAGGGAGCTGATAGTAAAAGTAATCTGAGAAGAACAGGACATTCTTGCTTACAGCAATAGGTTTTCAGTTCACAACAGTGTGGAAAGATGTTTGGACTGAGGCAATTGTATAGAAAAGTCCTATGTAAATGTGGTTACCTACGCTGTCAATAACTTCCAGGACTACTAAATTTTGTCCACATGCCCTATATTTGATATAAGCCAAGCTAGGAAGTATATTGCTTCATTTTGTGCAATTGGGAGGAAGGGGTAGCATGTGTATCTTGGGAAGAGAAAGAATTTTGATCCATAGATATGTGGGCAGAGAACACCCACCTTGACATTTTGAGCCCTAACTGTTCCAAAAACAAATGTTTGAAACACTTTAAAAACACAGTATTTTTCACTGAGCAAAACTTGAATAATATCCGGAGTGTTGAGTCACTTGGCCATCTTGGAGATTCTCCCTATCGCACCTTGTCCAGCCTAGGCCAATAGTAAAGCTGTGACAAATATGCAGAAAATCATTTGCATTTTTCCATTTTACAGCTTTTGAACATAGCTAGTGTAAAATCCAAAAAGGAGATAGTATTAGGTCTATAGCAGATGGTTTCATTCCCCTTCTGTAGATGTGCCTTCTGTTATAATGATGTGATGCTGGATAAACAGACAGAACCATATCAAATGTTTGTCAGCCCAGTTGCCTTAAACTGGGCTGGCTAGTATCCACCATTTCCTATCCTGACTAGCAGCAGCTCTTCCATGTTTCAGGCAGAGGTATTTTCCAGCTAGGCTATCTGAGAACTTTTAGGTGCAGGTAACAAAGATTTTTCATGTAAGTTATCTATCTAAATAAGTTAGACACCTAACTTGGCCAGGAGAATTATGAAATTTGACCTCATTGTTAGAATTATAGTAAGGATCATATCAGGCATGAACATAACTCTTACGTTACTGGGCTATCAGAGATCTCCAGACTTTGCCTTTTGACAATTATGGTCACCTTGTATTCATATATGTCTATATTACATGAAAGAGCCATATGATAATAGTGGTATGCACTTATTTACCTGCATTATATAGGACATTTCTGGATTCACCAATATGTGAATGCTGGTTGAACATTTTACATGATATGAAAATTTTGCTATTGGATTCTTCTATTTGCAATAGTTTGAGCCTTAGTATCAGGTGGGCTAGTGATACATTATATAACCCTAATAATAGAACTCTGCATGCATCTTTCTGTGTTTTGTCTGGGAAACAGCAGGTGGCAAACCACATCAGTTATGAAGAACAGTTCGTGAATGGATGCACAGTGGAAATGTTATGTTCCCCCACCCTTGAAAATTCTGGGCCTCACATCTGGCCCTAGTATGGAGTGAAGTGTTCTCTTGCCATACTTCTGCTTAAACTAACAGTTGTCTTTGGCAGAAATTAATTCTGCTCAGTCTCTTTTATATGTCTGGGGTTCTTATTGTGGTGCAGCTCCTATTATATATATATCCTAGTCCTAAATGATCATGCAGGACAAGGAGATACATTTTCCCTAGTATTAAACAGATGGCCTTGGAGTTTATTAGCAACATTTTACAAGGCATTCATGCCTCTTACTAGTGCATTGGAAGAATGTTGAAAACTATCTATCTTGCAATACCAAGTCTGATATTTTCTTGGCTTTGTAACATGGTATGATGTATTAATTTTTTAAAAAACCAAATGTAGAATAGGGTTGTTTTTCAAAATGGAACTACTGTTAGGATCTCTTAGCAGCTCTCTGAAAGTCCAGAATGAAACTGAAGAAGGCTTATACATACTCATTTTGCTTGTCTTAAGTTTAACATAGAATTGTCACAGAGCATACCTTGTGCATTATTTCATTTGACTTAACTGTTATACACCTTCCTTTTTTGGGCAAGATGTTGGAGCGGGTGGTGGCTGGGCAGCTCCAGGCACTCTTGGATGAAATGGATTTTCTAGATGCATTTCAGGTGTGGGTTTGGGATAGACTGCCTTGGTTGCCCTTTGCAGGGAGAGAGACAGGGGGAGTGTGACTCTGTTTTTGCTCCTTGAGCTTTCAGTGGCTTTTGACATCATTGACCATGGTGACCTTTTGGGCAGGTTGGCTGGGTTGAGAGTGGGAGGCACTGCTTTGTGATGGTTCTGCTTCTACCTAGCTGGCCATGTCCAGAGGCAGGTTCTGGGGGACAGTAGCTATGCCCCATGGCCTTTGTGTCATCGGGTTCTGCAGGGCTTAATGCTGTCCCCTATGCTTTTTAATATCTACATGAAATCTTGGGAGAAGTAATCAGGTGGTTTGGGCTGAGGTGTCAACAATATGCTGATGACCCTTAGCTCTACCTCTCTTTTTTCATCCAGTTGAGGCAGTGGTTGTCCTGAACTGATGCCTGAGCTCAACAATGGACTAGATGAGGATCAATAAACTGAAACTTAATCCAGTTCAAATAGAGGTGCTGTTAGTAGGGAGCTCAACTGACATCCCCTGTATTGGATGGTGTTGCACTCCCTCTCTGCGACAGGGTTTGCAATTTGGGGGTGCTCCTGGACCTGGGTCTATCCCTGGAGGCCCGGGTGGACTCAGTGTCCAGGGGTGATTTCTTTCAACTGTGTCGGATTTACCAACTGTGCCCCTACCTGGACAGGCAGAGCCTGAAAACAATCACCCATTTACTGGTAACATCCACAATCGATTACTGTAATGTGTTGTATGTGGAGCTGCCCTTGAAGATAGTTTGGCAATTACAACTGGTACAAAATCGGGCAGCCAGGTTGGTGGCTGGTGCCCTACCTAGGACTCATATTACTCCAGTGCTCAAAAAGCTGCACTGGTTATCAGTTGCTACCTGGACCCAATTCAAGGTGCTCGTCTTGACATATAAAGCCCTAAATGGCTTTGGACCTGGTTACTTAAGGAACCACTTTCACCTACATATACTTGCCTGACCCCTTAGATCAGAACAGGAGGCTCTTCTACAGAAGTCACCCCTCAAAGAGGTAAGAAGGATGGTAAAAAAAGCCTTCTCATTGGCTGCTCCCCACCTCTGAAATAAACTCCCATGGGAAATTCACCTGGTGCTGTCATTTTCATTTCAGCACCAGACAAAAACATGCCCCTTTAATATTTATTTTAACTCGTCCTGATCTCCTTCCACTTACTCAGTGTTGTGTATTATTGATCATATCTGGGTTTTTAAAGAATTAAGGTTTTTAAAATTTTTAAATTGTTTTGTATTTTAAAATGTATTTATATGACTTTTGTCAGCTGCTTATAGACTTTTAAGTATTTGGTGGCATAGAAAGGGAAATATAAATGAATAAATACATAAATTTCTTTGTCACTTTCACCCCCTCCCTGCCTTGATAGAATTTAATACTCTGATGAAATAGACTCACGTTGAAAAATCTTAGCTTTTTGCTAGAAAGGACAAGATTCTCCCCATGCCCCAATTCTAACCCAGCTGGACTGACAACTGGCTCATCAATACTGTTGGTGGGAAAACTTCCTCCCTTTCTCCTAGTTAGAATGCTTAGAAAAGACTGTGTTGGATACATATCTTTACCTTCAAAAAGAGGAGGTTAGCCAGGGGGTTCAGGAGGCACAGCAGGAAGACTGTTACTATTCCTATCACCTGAAGTACCTGCCTCACAGTGCCTATCATAGGGCCAGCCCTATTGATTTCCCATATATCAGTGTCTGATATGGAATGGAGAGAAACACAGAAATAAGGCTCTTGCAAAATAAAATGTTTTGCTGCTAACAACCTACTCTTAGGATATATAAATTCTGTAGGGTATATAAATTTGCAAATACAAATATATAATGCTGTAATTAATTATACTGGCTAGTATAATGAACTGGCTAGATATGGAGAACCTTTGATGTAAAGGGCCATATTCCCTTTAAAACACAGGCTGACAATTTGTGGCTCTCCAGATGTTTTGTTGATGGTCTATAATTTACATCAACCCTAGCCAGCACAGTTGGTGAGAAATCATGGGAGTTGCACACCAGTTTGGGGGACCACAGACTGTATTCCCTTGCCTTAGGGGAAAGAAAAATTCTCAGTAGTGATGTCTACTTTTTGAAACACCAAGCAAGCATGTATAAGTATAGGAGGGAAAAAATGTTTATTCAACTTTAATTTTCCACTTCATTCATACTTATTGTTTGAGTTTTAGTAACAGTATGTACACAGTATCTGTTACTTTCAAGGAAACAGCCAGTTGGGCATTTAGTTTTTATTTTGGCTTCAGCTGTCTAGTCAAATCTGTCTGATACTCTAAGAGCAAAGTGATTCAGAGGTGCTGAGGGATGTGGAGAGAAGGACCATTCTTCTTTGTGGCAAAGATCAAATTGACTTCCAGGAGTTGGAACTTTGGCCCATAGTGAAATAAGGGAAGAAGTTCCAGAGAGAAGGCTGAGGTAACTAGAGGCTCCATTGTCTCATAAGGAGGATGATAGATGAGCTAGATGTTTTACTTCATGGACCACCGCTGTTTTGTTGCTTCTTCTAGTAGAAAAGAAGGTGAGTAAGTGGGGACCGAAGTGTTTAAAATTATGCATGGTTTAGAGCAAGTAGAGAGGGAGACATTTTTCTCTCCTTCCCATAATACTAGAACCTGGGGTCATTATATGAAGCATATTGGTGGGAGATTCAGGACAGATAAAATGAAGTACTTCTTCACACACTGCATAGTGAAACTGAAGAATTTACTGCCACAGGAATACATGATCACCACCAACGTGGATGACTTTAAAAGGGGATTTGACAAATTCATGGAAGAGAAGGCTGTCCGTGGCTACTAGCCTTGCTGGTTATGTGCTTCCTGTATTATCAGAGGCAGCGTGCTTGTGTACACCAGTTGCTGAGGAGCTTGGGTGGGTAGAGGTGGCTACATAGCTATGCTGGCCTTAAAGTGTTGTCTGAACCCACATGTTTTGAAGGGTTAGAAGAAGCCTACTTCAGCTGTCCTTTCTTGGGCTAATCTCTGTCTGACTCCTGGACTCAGTCTCATAATCTGGACACCAGATTTAGCATTATAACTCATATGAACCCCAATCTGAGTAAAAACAAATGTTTACTGAAGAAGAGGGAAGTGGGAGAGGACTAGAATATAGAAAAGAAAGGGAAAGGGCAAAGGGATAGTAGCAAAATGCATAGGCAAAAGTGCTATCTATCATTTCTAGTTCTCGGGCAGATGGATTCCTCAGTGTACCGTCTTAATAAAACAAGAAAGGCTAACCATATTCTAACATTACCTAAGCAATGGTCTCTTTAGTGAGATGACCTTGAAAGTTGGTGATGGGTTAGAGATTCCAACCCAACTGGAATCTGGAAGGAGACAAAAGAGCCTTCAAAGTTTCAGAGCTTTAGCTCTATTGACCTGGCAATTGGGTGATGTCTGGCAGCCAGTCCCAGGATGCCCCTACCTCTCTTGCTCCTCTCACTGCAAACAATGTGCAGCTTTAAAGACCAGCGCAACAACACTAGTCAATGTCATTGCCAGAAAGTCATCCCTTTCTGTTGCATAAATCAGTCCCATCTTCCTGGCACCAGGAATACCTGGTGGGCCAACTGGTCATTTTATTAACCTTTACCCACTATCTGAAACCTTCACTGCACTGCCTAATGGGTAAGTGCATTATTTAAAAAGAGTATAGATAGGAAGCAAGGGTCTTGAAAGTTAGAAGGGTCTTCCAAGAAAATTTAAATCAGCTTCATGAGAATGCAGGAAATCTATTACTGTAGTAGCCATAAGAGGTAACCATACATCCCATGGAGGTTCAGACAGAAACTTTGGTGTGTATTGTCATTTGTGAATTGCTTTTGAACTATGTCTTGAATTTCCTGAATGTTGTGCTTCTTGGATTTATTGTGATCCTTGACCTTGCCCTATATTCTGTAATGCAAAGATTGTGACTTGGAAACAATTGTTCAGTTGTTCTCTGACATGGATGCAGTTAAAGAACTTTGTACCTAGTTTCTTGACCTAAGCTTTGGGCCTTCAGCTGTTGTGGAATTATAATATTCATTCATTCATTCATTCATTCATTCATTCATTCATTCATGTTGTTTATATTCTGCCTTTTTTCTGCAAGAAACCCAAGGTGGCTTTCATAATTCTCTCTATTGTACCATCACAACAACACTGTAAGGTAGGTTAGTCTAAAAGTCAATGACTGGTTCAGTGTTACCTACTGTTCTTCATGGCTGAGTGAGTACTCTAACTACATAGTGGCTCTCTATAACCTTTAAGCTTTTATGGTGAAATATACTACAATAACTAATCTTTCTGACTTGGTAGTCAGGCATCAGAATGCCAGTGTTGTGCCAGAAGGATTGGTCCATGACAGTATGTAAGATAAGGGCATTCAACATGATTAAAGTCCTTTTTGTCATCAGGAATAACATTATCATGGGAATTTTGTACATCTGTGCTTTCTTTCAATCTATTGTATGTTGCACATTGTCCGCTGAATACATACATGGAGTGAATTCTGTTTGGTCCCCCAAGTAATAATTTTATTCAGCCTTCAAGTGAGAAGTGCTATAAGAAAAAGCAACTCAGTTAATTCAAAACAGAGACATTTGTTCTTGGGTTGTGAACTGTTGATTGTATACCATGATTTGTAATCCCAGTTGGGTTCAGACAACACAATAACTTAAGTTAAGCTCAACAACAACCCACACTTGACCCATATTTAGGCCTAGGATGTGGGTTATCTTATTGTCTGAACTCAGTATCTATCTTAGTTTCAATATCAACCATAATAGCTCTTATCTCAGGCTGCAGCTAGTTAGGCCTGCATACTAGGTTTGAGGTGATCATTAGACCTTCACTTGATTCTGTCACTGCCATGTTTTGACATAGTGTGGGGTGGTCAGTATAAGACAAAGTGGTAACCTGGGGCTGCTCTAATAATTGCTTTAGTGGGAATCTTCCTTTGCTGTGCTCTACCTGTTCTGGTATCTGTCCATGACACCTATAAATCTTAGCAGCCATTCTAAGATTTCTAGCTTCATGATAATTCTTAATTTAACTGTCAGAGACCAGGAGAATAAGTCTTAAAATGCCATCCTGCTCAGTGATAGAAACATAGAAACAAAGCGAGTCAGAAAGGGTCTCCCCGGCCATCTAGTCTGACCTCCGGCACCAGCCGGCTCCGCTCACGACATGCCCACCATGTGGACGTCATTCGGAACCTCAGCTCAGACATTTATTTATTTATGTAAAACATTTGTATGCTGCTCAATTGTGCCACAGCACATTTTCCACTGTCCACAGTGAGAAATGACTTACTTTTCTCAGCTTATTCTTCTCTAGTTTACTTTCTTGCTTCTTTCCAGCCCCACTGATTACTTTTCAGCATATCCATTAACATTCCATCTCTCTCTCCATGTTTACCAACATTTTGTGGTGAAGCAAATGACAGACAGTCTTCCAGGGATTGCATTTGTAATGTTGCTTGTAGGAAGATAGGTAAATGGAACAAAAGGAGTTTTAAAAAAATCTAGCCAGTTCTGCTAATATGAACAAGTGGGATCTAAAATAAAATGTTGCAGCATGGGATGCTCCAGTCCGGGGTGTCAATGAGCCAGTCAGCAATGCACTCTCAGATTATTTCATTACATTTCCTTTCCCACTGATTTACCTCTCCCACATTGTACATCTTTTAAAAAGCACATTGCAGTCACAATTTGTGTCAATAAATCTCTTACAAAGTAACACTGGAAGTGTTTTGAATAGACTAAAATAGGTACTGCTGGGCTTGGTAGTAGGTACAGTACCTTGGTAGTTTCCATCTTTCTTGTGGAGAAGATCTGAGAGCCAAACTGAATGAATCATGGCTGGCCCATGATTGGAGCTCCCAAATGTCTCTAAGTGTGACTTCTGAAATACATTGGTAGTAGTAGGGATCTGATCAGAGCCCTTGTACCTAATTCAATTTGCTCCTCTTCTCTGGTTGCCTTTAAACAGTATTAGGAAATCTGATAATGGATCTCCTGTGTCTCAAGCATGTTGGCCATGAATTCTTTCCACATTGCATATTGGATGTTCTTGGACCTGGAACTGATACATTTGGGAGGGGGGGAACTAAACACACACATACCCTTCAGGAATAATCTTTTGGAGGGCGGGCCCATTGTAGTACAGGCTTCCCCTGCTAGGTGAGTATTCTAGGAATCCATCTACATCAGTGTACCCAGCTGGGTTGTTGTGAGAGGTTGCATTCAGCTTCAGTGAGGGTTTTTTTTTTTTTTTTTTTTTTGAGACTTCAATTTGTTTGCCTATTCCATGATGGCTGATTTACACAAACAATATGTGGTGGTGAAATTCAGTTCAGTTGAGTGTTGAACAGTTTTTGACCAAAAACATCATGTCCCTTGTGCCCCAACCCTCCCTATTCATCCGATCTTGCCCTGTGCAACTTTATTTTGTTTCCCCAGATGAAAAAGTCCTCAAAGGGAAACTTTTTGTCAATGTGGAAGAGATGAAGCCAAAAACAGCATAAGCACTAAAAGGCATCAAAATCGACAAGTTTAAAACCTTTTTTGAGCAGTGGAAAAAACAGAGAGTACTTTGAAAGTGACTGAAGTTTGAACATGTAAAAATAAATACATGATTTTTAATAAATAAAATCCTTTTTTTTTGGATCCCCCCTCATAAGAGTTACTAGCCCACTATTCTTCTGGTCACATGATACATTTCTCAATTGAAAATCACTTCCACAAGTTAAAATGTGTGATATATTTTCTTGAATTGCAAAATTTCCCTCATTTTGATGTGAGTTAATACAGGAGAGACCATTGATTGATTCAGTACACAGTAGTTTTGTCTATGTAGGTAAGGGGGAAAGTTTTGTATTTGCACAACAAAATGATGGGAAGACTGTAAAGAATATAGAAAAAAGTTTCTTTTTCTAGTAGTTTTAAAGTTCTTTCAGATAAGTTTAGATAAACATTTATATCTCCTCTTTGGAAAATGATGCCTCCATGTTGTTATGACTTGTTTAGTAACTTACTATATGTTACAAATTTCAGCAATCAAAAAGCCACCAGTAATCTGTACTATTATTCATCTAAAAGCTAGGTAAACAAAAACTATAAAAAACTCATTTTGAATACAATTTTGTAGAGCATTATCATACTAGTTTTCTGTGTTTGCAGTGCTACTACAGAAAGAAAAGTACTTTCTACTTTTCCCTTTCCATTCCCATCTATGTACTAAATATTTGTTCAAGGAAAGGTGAAAAGACCATTTTCTCTTTGTAACTATCCTCACAGTCCTGCAATCCCACAGTAGGAATGAACGGAATTCTCCTCCTCAGAAATATTTAATTCTTAAAAAAATATATATCTGACACTGTGGAGACTTTTAGCAGAACTTTGTATGGAGCTCTGTATTAGAGGAGAATGGATGATAAAATAATTAAAGACACTGTTGCCCCATAAACTTAAATTACTAAGAAAATAACACATTCCTTCTGATCAGAAGAGTGGAGAATTCTTTAACAAGGATCTACTTGACATGAACGTGTCTGTCACTCTTCCCTGTAACTACATATTTCTGATGTATTATTTTTCAGACTTTTATGTATAGCTCTGGTTTAATGTTGGGCTTATGTTCATAGCTGGGTTGTCATGGATTCCCATTTATAAATGGCAGCATCATAATTACTGCTGGTACTACAATTAAAGTTTTGCAGGTTTTGCAGGTATTATCAGGTTTTGCAGCTGTGGGGTGGCACCATTTCTCCCACCAGAGATACGTTCACACTTGATATTTACAGAAGACTATTCCGATGGGGGCGGCATAGAAATGTTTTAAATAAATAAATAATGAAGTTCCTTATAATTTCAGCATTATCTATTAGACTTTCTTAGGAGGCTTGTCTCACTTAAGCTCGTTTTAATACACTGGCAAGTTCAGTTTAGAAGGCATGCACATAAGCAGATAGAAGCGTTACTTAATTTCCAGAGTTGATACAGATAAGCTAAGATGTAACTGGACATAATGCATGCCATAAATACACTTTTCATTTTCCAATGATTGTTAGGAAGTAATTCAAGGGACAGTGGAATATTTGAGCTGACAACAAAGAACATATGAATTAAACTTATTTAAGAATTGGAGGGGACAGTAGGAGGCAATTTGAATGGTTAAATCTTCAGGGGAAGAGACAGAAAGATGAGAAAAGAAGACAGGTAAATAACTGTAAATTAACTTCTTGCTTACAATCTTTCTTACTAATAATTTATGCATATTTAGACAAAAACTCTTGGTTTATTATTGTCATTATGTATTTACTGTAATTGATACATTAGTATGCTTTCTTTTATTCCTATGAACTACCGAGAGAGCTTCAGCTGTTGGATGATATAGAAATTCAGCAAATGAAATCATATTTAAAATCCCCATAGGATATTGGTAGGGGTAGTTTTGTTTTGTTTTGTTTTGTTTTGTTTTGACAGAGAAATGCTGGGAATTGTAAGGGTTTTTTTCTGGCTAAACATACATAGGTTTGTGCCCTAGATTGCAAACACTGTCTAGCTTACCTGCTTTGCATAAGCTATATGTTCCTTAAGAAATACCAGCACCAATAAATAAATAGACTATATGAAAAAAGTTGCAGATGAGATTGGTTAGTGAAAAATGTTAATACATTCTGCTACTCTGGAGTTGTTTTTCTTTGCCAAATTACTTACTCCTTGATGGCAAAAACCAAAACACGGGAGAATGTCAGTCAAAAGCCACACATTTTGTGTAAAGTGACTTCATGGAATTGACACAAGATTAGTACTATGATAAATTACTATTTTCTTTTCATCTGATCTTTTGGGAGAGAAGTTCTTGAGGAAAAAAATCTTTTGTTTAGACTGTCATGAATGTTTTGCTCTTGTCATTGTTTTTGCCTCCCTATTGACCCACTGTCTACAATTTGTATTGTCTTTTTCATACAATAAAGTCTTCCTAATGAGATTATTTGTGTTAAATGCACTGATAATTCTTCAAAGCAGGATTGATACCTGCTTCTAAGCTTAACTCTTTCTCTTTCTTGCAAGATAGGAAGGTTCTTATTTAAGATCTACTAAGCTTTTCTATTCAGCTAGTTTTTTAATTTCTGGAATGGTGGCCTCTTAGCTTGAGGTAGGAGGCAGAAAGTAGATCTCTAGATGTTTTGATTTTCAGCTCCCAGCATTCCTGATAATTAGCCATATTGGCAGGTACTTCTGGGAGTTGAAGTCTAAAACGTTTGGAGATATACCACTCCAAAGAGCCCTTTGTGTAAATGCATTTAGGAGAAAATTACCTGCTGAGGTCACCAATCAAAATCGGGGAAGTGGGTGGAAAAGTAGGCTATCCAAGCAAGAAGGTGGTGACTTACAGTATGATCTTATATGTATTTACATAGAAGTAAGTCCTGCTGAGTTCATTTGAGCTTGCTTTCATGAAAATAGGCATATGATTGCAACCTGAATCTTTTCAATCTGGTAGGACAGTGTTAAATTTAACCTAGGATTTTTTTGAGACTTAGTTTTCTCTAGATAGTTTTCTGAAGTGGCATGGTCTTAGGAAGAGTATGCGACAGCATTTTATAATACTTCTATATCACTTTTCTTTAAAAATATACTAAAAGTGAGTTGTTTTCAGAATGCACATAACAAGTCTTGTATTAAAGAGATTCTAAGCTTACTGTGATGACCTTCATTTTGTTTGGGCACACATAGGTTTCCTGTCTTAATCATTGTCCTTTCCTTTCCTTTCCATTTTATTTTATTCTGCCTTTTGCTGTGAACCCAGGTGGCTGCTCCCCTCCATTTTATCCTCACAACAACGATCCTGTGAGTTAGGTTAAGCTGTGAGTGAATGACTAGCCCAAGTAAGCTTCATGGCTGAGTGGGAACTAGAACCTGGATCTCCTAAGTCACAGTCCAACACACTAACTGCTACACAATGCTGGGTCTCTTCCCACTTCAATACAATTTATTTATTTGATTTGTACTCTACATTCTCAAATGAAACTTTCAAAGCTATTCATTGGGTGAGTTTACATGAAACAACAAGCAATGGTGTTTTTCCCCTCCCGCTATGGTATTTTACTGTAGTAAAATTGATTTTTAGAAACTATGAACAGAAACAGTATGTTTTCTCAGTAAAATAATGGTTTGTTGTGTTCTCTGAACCCAGAAAACACAACTCACAATACCAAGGTCAGCACCATAACAGGGGCTTGGCAACAGCAGTCCATTGCCTTACTTGCCAAGTAACTAGTGAGAGAGTGCCACTGGCAGCTGCTGTTTTGCACAACTCTCAGAGGCCTCCCTGCTCCACCTGCCTCCAAGTGGATGTTTAGCTGGTTGGCAGTGGGAAAGGAGCAATGCTGCTCAGTTAATTCTCCCAACACCTCTCCTATGTGAGTAAGAGGGGTGAGAAACATCTGGGTAGTGACAACTGGTTGGTGGTTGCATGCCTCAGTGGATTTTGACTCTATTACCACTCTCACATGAAAGCAGGAGAGGTAAGAATCAATTGAGCAGAGGTGCCTAATGGGGAGGGGGCCTCAACAGATTCCCCCCTCTCTTGCCCCAATTCTCCCTCCTGCTTGCCAGAGTGACATACCTAGCCCAATGGGTTGGGGGTACTGGGTTGGGGCTACTTCTCTGACAAGCAGAAGCAAGAAACAGGAGTAAGCATCACATCACCCATTGTAGCCACTTGCCAGAAAGGTGCTCGGGTGAGTATTAAGTTGAAAACAATTCTCCTGCAAGCAGGAGCAAGGAAGGGACATGATCAGGGAATCAGTTGATTGGCACTACCTCTGACCAGACATCACTGCCCAGTTGGTTTTTGCTTCTTCCACCAATTTGCATGCATGAGGGTCTTCCCTCTTGCATGCAAGTGGGGGCAAGAGGGAGAATCATTTGAATGATTCCACTATCACCCAGCTGATTCCCACCCCTCCTACTCACACACATGAGGTACTTCCTTCTGGTACATGTACAGGGGCCACAGGAGGAATCCATTGAGCAGTGCTGCATATGTGGCATAGTTCCCAACTGGACACTGGATTCCAGTAGATTATTGGCTCTCCCATTCACATGCATGCAGGTTTTCCCATAGGTTCACATGGAAGGGGAGTGCAGCTCCTTTTTGCTGTGCTGCCAGATGATTCCACCCCCTCCCCATTTTTGCCTGTGCATGGATCAGAGACCTCCCTTCCAGCTCCAACAGTCTCCTCTGAAGCAGGAGACAAGGGGGTGTAATCAGCTTTCTTGACCTTGCTATCCTGTTGACCTTGCTACCCTGCTTGTGCAACAGAGATGACTTGAAAACTGCAGTTAGTGGAACACCTCAAATGCAGCTGTCAAAGACAGGAATCTCATTCCTCCCTATGGTGCGCCCTGGGATACTGCCTGGAAGACTGACAGGGAAGAAGATGGCAGGAGGAAGGAGAGTTACCTTGATGAGTCTGATGAGTTTGTTAGTACATCCATGCAAAGCAGCAGCAGCAGCAGCAGCAGCAGCAGCAGCAGCAGCAGCAGCAGCATGGAAATTATGCAGAGTTACTTGTGAAGTGTGAATGCAACCAACTGGTGAAATTCAGCTGTGTCCTTCTACCAAATAACATCTGCTGAAAGAATGCGTTCCTACTCCCTCATGCAACTCTACCCACAAAATATGTTCTAGAGCATGGGTCCTCAAACTATGGCCTGTGGGCCGGATATAGCCTGCCATGCTCATTTATCCAGCCCACCTCAGAGCTTTAGGACTCACTTGGAGAAAACAATCTCCAAGTGAGTCCAAAAGCTCTGAGCTGACTCAGGTGTTCTTTGAAACTTAGCAGAGAGCTGGCGCATGCGTCAGATTCCAAAAGCTCAACTGCGTGTGTGCTGGTTTCCCCCCTCCCCGCCCTCATTGCATGCATATAAAGAGCAGGAATATGGAGTGGGAAACAGAAGAGAGCAGGGTAGAAGAGAAGAAGACATTAAAAAAGGATTGAATGTAAGAAAAATATAACTTTTAAAATCTATTTTTAATTATGTGAGCTGCAGTGCCTCGCCAAGCCTGAGAGCAGCTGCTCGATGGTGGCAGCAGCTTGCCCAGAGAAGGCTGCGGTGGAGATGCAGGGGCCGCAGCGTTCTATGGTCAAGCTGCCGCCATTAAGCGGCCACCATGCTTCTTCCCCCTGTGGCTGGGAGAGGCAGGAGGTGCCCCACTTGGCCAGCTGCAGCCCCATCCCGAAAGAAGTCCTTACCTTCCTCCTTGTGGCCCTCTCCCAGCCAAGGAAGCTGCCCTGCACCTGCCTCTCTGGCCTCCCACTCCTGCTCCCCCTCTGGAGCTGGGCGAGCACCTGCGAGGAGACCTTCCTCCGGCTTGGAAGTGGGGTGGAGGCAAGGAGCCGGTAAGGCCTCGACCAAGACAAGCACGCCCTCATGGCTCCCCCTCGTGTTGTGCTCTCCCTTTCAGTGGGCAGTGTGGCGTCATCTTGGGCTTCTGCTGCAGCCCCAGCGAGCGGAGCATTTTTAATTTTTTATTAATTTTAAAAATTTCAATTATTTTTTAATTTTAATTAATTTTTAAATTTATTGTAATTATAATTTTTCAAATTGTAGTCCTGCCCCCCAACAGTCTGAGGGACATTGAACTGGCCCCCTGTTTAAAAAGTTTGAGGACCCCTGTTCTGGAGTGTTGGGAACCCCTCTGGTGTACTTTGGGGTTGCCAGTGGGGAGAGAGGATAGGAAAATTCCCATTGCATAAATGGAACAAGTTGCATAGTATACATAACTCATATTATGTGGGATATTGCCCTTTATGTTTAACAATCATTTAGCATCTTTGAAAGTTATAACAGGCAAAAGACAATAATGAAATTGTAATATATCTATTCAATTAGATAGAGGTGATCCAAAATTTCCCAGAATACTTTTTTTGGAGAATATGTTGTAATTTTTACATTTCACACCTCTTTAGAAAATAAAAAGGCCACATTCCAGCCACTTCTTCCTGGTTTCTGATCATCACACATATGGGTGCTGCACCTGTGCAGTGCTCTAGTTTGGGAAGATTCAGTTTTTGGTGGGAACCCAACCTCCTTAGTATAAATGGTTAGGCTCCCACCATTTTGTCAGTTCACTTTCGACCACCGCTCACTGTGCATTGAGACTCTTCTTGCTATTTACTACTTAGAATTACCTCAGCCTTTCTTCTTCACCTCACAAAGTTTTCTGTCACAACCAATTCTTTTAGCCTCCCTCCCTCTTTTCTCTATGCAAACATTTCTTATCTCCCTTTCTTCCTCCCCACCCTGTCTTTCCCTAACAACTCCTCCACCACATACACACACACACACACCCCCTTCTATCGTTCTCTTGTCTGCACTTATTTTTCTTACTTGATCTATATCTACTCACCTTTTCCTATCTACTCACCTTTTCCCTTTTCTTTTTCCTCAACAATCAGCCTTCCAAAAGTGCATGAAGTGTGGTGTAAAAATGTCTTTGACAGATACAACAGACAGCTACTTCTCAGAATATTTTCCACTATTTCCTTTTTCATGGTCCCCATCCCCCCCCCACATAATGATCTGCAATTATGTGCAGCAGCAGAGGAAAAAACAATAAACAAACAAAATATAGAAAACAATAAACAAAATGTAGGAAAAAAGAAAGAAAGAAGCTATGCTATTCCTAATGTTTGCAGCCTCCAAACAACTTTTGGAGACATTTTCTCCCCACTCTCACCCCCAGAGATGTGTTGAAATTATTTCTTTCCCTCTTCTCAGTTTCTCAGTTTTTTATGTATAAGTAGAACTTTGCTGGATCAGATCGTTTAGTCCAGTGTTCCATTCCTACAGTGGCCAAACAGCCACCTGTGGAGCCCAAAATTAGAACATGAGTTCAATAGCACCCTCCCAGTAATTTTTCCTAGCAACTAGTATATGTAGTCATGCTGTCTCTGATACTGAACTGCTAAGTTTGATCAGGAGTTTTTGGTGAGAGACAATGTAAAAAGACTTTTGAAAGTCTAAGTAAGCAACTGAATCACCATATGTTTACTGACACTCTCAAAGAAAAAATTAGTGAGATAGGACTGCAACACTTTGCTCCTGGAACATCTTACCACTTTAAGAAGTGGAGAGCATACAACAAGGTGATTACTAGAAAAACATGGAACTCCACTGGACTGAAGTCAATACTGCGAAGGCAGTGCTGAAGTAGGTCAAAGGGACTGTTTGACCTTTTGGAGGATCCCTCTGATTCCTGTCTGCTCTTTGCTGCTTTCTGTCCACTATCTGTATAGACTTCCATCCTCTTGTGCACAATTATTTTATCTGCTGTTCTGCTATTCAGGGTTCTTTCATGGTGGATTCACACTGGGACAACGCAGCTGTGACACCAACAAGGACTGGTTTCTTTTCAGGTTGACAATGACAACCACTTGATAATGTCAGGAAAATAGGCTTCATTTGGTACCCACAAAATCTCCTGCTTTCTCTTTTGGAAAAACTATTGTGGGAATACTTTTTATTGTGATTTCTTAAGATTTTAGTTCCAGTCAAACATCTAGAAGGAATTCCAGAAATGGAAAGAAAAGGATAGTACATTTACTTACCTAATAATGTCTATGAATATTTACATAATTGCTTACATTTTAGCAAACCTTAATAAAACCACTGGATATATAACGTTTTATCTGAGGATAGTAACTGCTTTCCTCAGTGATTGTAAGCCATCCTGAGACGCCATGCGTAAGCGATGGCATACAAAAGTTTTAATAAATAAATAAATAAATGCTCTATTTAACTCAACACATCACAATACATTGCTTTTTGGATTCATTGGTGAAAGTATGAACATTCCTTTTTGTGGGTGTGCTATACTTAATTCTTTTAACAGGCAGACCATGATTTCATTTTAGAAATGAACTCAACTGTGGGTGATAAATGCTAGCTGTAGTTTCAGTTTATTTGAAATAATTGACACTTTTTATTTACTCAGCTCCCCCTGCCCCCCTCATAAGTGGATGAAATGGATGATCAGAGGGTCACTGACTCATATTTCCTGCCCTAATGATAGTAAAACATGCTTGAGAAAAATGTAGAGAAATTAAGAAGGCACATGAGACATATGAATACTGTAGGGGCTATGAGACAAAGCAATCACTTTCAGAGTTAAAAAGAAATAATTCCTTTGGTATTTTCAATGGGGCAAATTGATTCTAAATTGGCTAAAACTGCAAGAAAAAGAGAGGTAAGGCTCAGTGTTTTCCTAAATAAAATGACTCAGTCAAATGCTAGCCATTGCCGCCCCTACAATTGCAGAACTGAAGATTATTGTTGCTTAGCAGTTTAGGGGTCATTGTTTCCTAACAACTTTACTTGCAATTCAGTGTTTATAAAGGGCCATTTTGCAAATAGTAGTTAAATTGCTTTTTAAATTGTGTTTTCATTCCATATAAATTGTCAAGGCCAGACTTCTCCTCTTCCTTCCAATCAGATCAGGCTTTTTAACAAAAAATCTTTATTGTGTTAAAGCTGATCAGCTAGTATAGCTTTGTAATACAAAAGAAGGTACTGAAGAAAGTCAAAACAGAAGAAGCAAGCAAAATTAGAATACTGGCTATTAGAGAAATTTGGCTTAATGATATGAAGTTGCTTTCAAACAGAAAAGAGCTAACTCCAAGGTGCATCATGCTGCCTAAGGACCAATTGCTTGAACTGTCTGATGCTTCTCAGTTGGTCCACCCTCTTAATCCCTACTGTGTCCTGCAACAGCAGGGGGTTGGACCCAATGGCCTTCTGGTCCCTTCCAGCTCTACTATCTGGTGATTCTATGAATCCCTTACTGTATGATCACACTAATGATGTTGAGTTTGGCCTCTCCCATATCAACTTGTTCACTAAATTTTCCCACAGAATTCCATAGAATCTAAGTGTGAAAGTACTCACCTCACCACATGCACTGAAATATTATAAAATGCATGTAACAAAACTGTGACAGATTTCTTTTTATTTTAAAGAGAAAAAGACCTCTTCAGAATGGAGGGATTTAGGATGGACAAACTGTATGCATGTGTATTCAATGCTTTTGGTAACAGACTGTTACCAACATTTTGTTCCAATTCAGCCTTAAACTACTTTCCTCCCTGGATAGTTCCAGTTTTCAAGATACATTTTTGTGCTGCTTAAGCCCACTCTACTGTGCCTACATTCCTCTACCTTACTGCTTTTCTGCCATAAACTGCTCCCTACAAAAATGGCTTTTTTCATCTTTTTAAAGTTTCATTACATTTATTTGAGCATAATGCTAATTTCAGCCTTTATAGTATTTAAACTAGTTTTAAGTGCCTTGCCAAGATTTTTAATGGGGGAAATCATGAGCAGTGAGAAAAGCAATGAAACATTTACAGTACTAGAGGAATAGTGTTTACGTCTTCATGATCTTAAAATTCTGAATAGGGACCTAAACTACTGAAGGTGGTATTGGCAAGTCTGTAAATGGTTTATGAGTATGAACCATTATTTCAGAAATAATAGACTGTTAACACACTGGTAAGATACCAAAAGAAAAAATGTACCAGGATTATTACAAAAGACTGGTAGCTGCAATCTGCAAATTAACTGAAGTATGGAATGGAATTATTTGTCCCTAAATTACATGTACAATTAACTATTGTGAAATTTCACACTATGAACTTTTTTTTAGTTTAATTGTTGTTGTTTATTTGTCACTTCTAGTTTTGGTGTTCACATCTGGATTTTGAATTTGTAATATGTAACCAGATAAATCCTGAGTCAAAGAAAACCAGATTAAGATCCTTTTAATCATTTGTTTAATCTCTTATGGTTGATTGTGCCTAATGCATCATGATATATTGGTTTCCTGTTTCTGGGAACAACTTGCACACACTATGATTTTAGGACTGGCACTTGAGTGTTCTTGCATTCATGGCTCAATGCCTCCAGGGTTAATTCTTAAAGCTACAAACTGTCTTGTGCAGTCTGTCTGTCTGTCTTTTTTATTCTTTCTTTCTTGTCCCTAAAAGAATATCCAGTTGCAGAGTGCTGTGCTGGGAGTACCTGGGGAAATAGTAAAAGGAAACACAGCTGAGAGCCACTGTGGTTTGACTTCACTCCAGATACTTTGAAAATATGTTGGCAAAAACAAGAATTAAGTAAAACTGTTTCCTTTGGTAACATACCCAGAACTGCAGGTTTTGCATTTTTGTGCTTTATATCAGTAGGCCAAAGGGAAGAAAAAAGAACTTGTATGAGAATGCCATACATATGGAATCTGGATAGCATTGCAAGAGGAGGAGACGGAAGGCCAAATGAGCAAAAGCATGGGTGCTGCTGCAGTTAGAATAGCTTCCTACATTGCTGCTCAGTAATGCTATATTTTTATGGAATATAGAAACAGTGAAGGGACAAAGGGGAAACCTGTTCAGAATCTGTTGTTGATTTCTTATATTTTTAAAGCAATTTGTACCTTCTCTAGTACTAAAATATGAAGGTTTTTTGTGCAAGACACTTAATCTTTCTCAACCTTGGTTCCCCATATATGTTGTACTGCAAGTTCCATCAGTCTTCACTCTTGAATTTAAAGATTGCTACTATATAATATAAGATATTCTTGGACAACTACTGATTAGAAATTATCTGGCAAGATGAGCAATTGGGAGCTAGAAGATCGAGATTGAATGACAACCTTTTACTACAAGAAGATATATTGAAGAAATGTGAAAGAGACTTAGAAGAGTTCTTTAGACTGAATAATACAAATGATGTCTCCACAATAACATATCATATTTATTGATAGGAACTTTGCAGAAGCATCCATTTAGAACTCTTAGTATAGACTTTCTAGAGGGTAGCATCGGGATTAAGTTAATTCCTCCTATAAAGAACCTTCAAAAGTTGTAGAATCAGATTTTGACTAAGAGGTGGAGCCAGATTCCTCTGGCTGAAATACCAAGGTCACTGGACCCAGAGAGTAGTGAGGCAGTCGCTGAGAATCAGATAGTTTCAAATTCTTTGGGAAAATTTAGTGAGCAAGCTGATATGGGGTAAGGGGTGGAACCTAACATCATTAATCCAAGGATATGGCATCAAATTAAGAAAGTGGACCAGTAAAGAATCTTCAGATGCTCCAAGCCATTGACTCTGATACAGCAGGACTAGTCTTGAAGGTGTGGTTTGCTCTTTTCAGTTCAGAATCACCACGACAATGCCAGCTCAGTTCAGTTCAGACCACAATAATGCCAGCTCCATTTCTGATCTGAGCCTCTCCAACTGTGTCCATTCTGACCACTTCATCTCAATTAGAACCACAGTGCATTCAAACAGAGATGGTTCCACTGACTTCATTTTCTGAAGGATCATTTTCTCTCTGGCTTGATCACCAGTTCCTCCTCCATCTCTGGACCAATCAGAACCGACACCATGAAGAGAGCCGCAGCTTCCAGCTCCTCCAACACTGTGTCTATATGGAATGGTGTCTCCTAATCTGTAACTATCTGTAACCATCTGTAACTCACCAATCCATTTGCAGCTTTGAACCGGATGCCCAGTCATACAGGAGGAATTTGTACTGGGCACCTCTACCATACACCGGACACTACAGACCTGAGTATCTATGGGAACAAAAACTACCCCCATAGGAATACTCATGACCATTGCCTTGCACTCATCCTCCTGATCCAAGGCTTTACCATGCCCATGCTAGCACCTGGACCAGGTTCCATCCACTTCAACACAGCTTCCTCCAGTTTGACTGCACACTGATGAATGGGGATCACCCTCCCATCAGCCAGCTTATCCTCCTCACACATGGACTATGCTTCTGACTCTGAATACATCCAGAGACTGAAGAGGCCATCTCTAACTCACCAGACAATGTGGTATCATCACAGGGCCCCGGATCACCAGGAGAGAGTTTGGACCACTTCTCGGAACAGGTCCTCTATATGGCCACATCACTGGGAATTCAGGTCCAAATCTGAAGAAGATATGGTTTATGATGTGATCCTTACAGAGGACTCTGCTCCAGTGGCAATACCTCTCATTCAAAGCTTACAGTGAGTTATGAGAGAACTGTGGGAGCTTCCCAACCAGCCACACCCTACCTCATGTTGCCTGAAAGGGATGTACAGAGTCCAGGAGCGAGGCATACCCTTTCTGCTGTACCACCCACAACCAAATTCTGTGATTGTTGAGTCCAGAGAGGGATGCGGGATGCCCAACAATGAGAACATTCTGCATTGACCAATTGTGAAGGACACTGCCTTGATATAGAAATGTAATAATAATAATAATAATAATAATAATAATAATAATATAATAATAATAATAATAATGAGCCGCCATACCTACATTGCCATGCGACTGGGCCTCCACATCTCAAATTACAAGGCTATGATGGGGAGGTACCAAGTCTTTCTCTGGCAGAAAATGGAGTCTCTGGCTGCCTTTCTTCCAGGCCAACCTGGTCAGAGTCTTCATTGGAAAAGCTCTTCAGTTACTGAAACAGCAGGTTGCAATGGCTTGCCATCATGTCGATTGTGATACCAGGGGACTTGTTGATGCGATAGCGTTTGCAAACATGCGTAAATCTGGGCAGCCAAACTCCTGGGAAAGACCTGATCTAGAATAGAAAACATGCCCTTCAAAAAAGAAGGCCTTTTCCATTCAAGGACAGATGAACACCTAGACACACTTCAAAAAGCCAGGATGATGGCTTGATGCATGGGTTTTGGCCACTACCATCCAAAATCATGTAAATGACCATGGGCCCAATCTTCACAATATCGACTCTTCTAAATGGGACATCCAAATTACTTTCCTGGGTGCCAACAATATGGACAGTGTCCACCAACCTGACAATACTGCATTGATGCTACCTGTTGCCAACAACCTAAAAGAAGGCTAGGTGCCAAAAAGAGGTAATGTTGATGGATAGTCGAACCAGTTCCACTCTCACTGCACCATTCCCATTTGGTGACCGCCTTAAATACCACCTTCCCATCTGGGAATCCATCACATCTCACCAGTGGGCACTATCCATTGTACAACATGGTTACAAAATCAAGTTTGAGACCTTGCCCCCTTTTGGAATGGTCCAGATAGCTCCTTTTGCTCCAGCTCAATGGAAGAAGTCAACACCTTACTAGCAAAAGGTGCAATCCAACCAGCAGACCAATCTGAGAGACAGCACAATTTCTATTTGAGGTACTTTACTGTTCTGAAGAAGGATGGTTGGTGGTCAATGTCAAATCCTAGACCTATATGGAGTGAATTGTTTTATCATAACCAGAAAATTCCAAATGATTTCCCTCCAAGGCACTGTTCCAAAGAGGGGACTGGTTCATGTCCATAAATTTAAAGGATGACTATTTTCATATAAGTATCCACCTGTACTACAGGCACTTTCTTTGATTCTAGATCGATACCAACACTTATGAATTCGAAGTACTACCGTTTGGCCTATCTATGACACTGAGGGTTTTCAGCAAATGTATGTCTGCTATATGCGCCCATCTAAGACTCTAAGGGGTACATATCCACCGCTATTTGGATGACTGGCTGCTCAGCTCCCTTTCTGAGCATGAACTTTTGGTTTCCAATTCAACAACATGTGAACTCTTACAATGACTTGAATTGTGTATACATGATGAAAAATCTATGCTTCACAGATGATCACATACATTGGGGCCCACCTGGACATTCTATCAGCTTGAGCCTACTTTCTTGCAAACTGGTTGAAGAAGCTAATAGCATTGGCCCATCAACTGTACTCCAAACCAAGGACCACTGTTCAGAAAATCCAACAACTGCTAGGTCATATGGTGTAGACTGTGGCTGTGGTGCAATATGTCAGACTATGTATGAGACCACTTCAACTGTGGTTCACAAGAGCATACCATCCCCACCGTGACTCTCCCAGAAAGCCTCTTACACTTCCTCAGTGGGTACAAACAAGCCTCTCCTGGTGGATGAACAAATCCAATCTGACATGAGGAATGCCTTTCATGCTGCCGGAGCTGATGGTGACACTACCACAGGTGCGTCTCTCTTTGGTTTGAGGAGCCCACTGTAGAAGTTACAAGGTGCAAGGCATTTGAACTGGATTGGAATGCAAGAGGCATATATTATTATTATTATTATTATTATTATTATTATTATTATTATTATTATTATAACATTTCTATGCCGCCCCTTGCCGAAACCTCGGGGTGGCTTACAACATGATAAAATATAAATTAGCTAGAGCTCCTTGAATTTCAGGGATGCGAGTGGTGCAGTGGTTTAAACTGCTGTGCTGCTGGGATGGTTGATGGCAACATCACCAGTTCGAATCTGCACAATGGGGTGAATTTCCGTTGCTCCGTCCCAGCTCCTGCCAACCTTGCAGTTCGAAAGCATGCAAATGCAAGTAGATAAAAAGGTACCACTTTGGTGGGAAGGTAACAGCATTCTGTGCACTTCGGTGTTTAGTCATGCTGGCCACATGACCACAGAGATTTCTGCGTACAAACGCTGGCTCCCTTGGCTAGGAAATGGAGATGAGCACCGCCCCCTAGAATCAGACATGACTGGACTTAATGTCAAGGGGAAACCTTTACCTTTACCTTGCAGTTCACAAAGCTGTGATCTTGCTGCAGAATGTGCTAACTGGGGGACATATTCAAGTGGATACCAACAGTACAATGATGGTATTTTATAACAACAAACAAGGTGGCATGAGATCTGCAGCGCTAATTCGCCTGACCTTTTGAATATGGGATTGGTGTATCTGAAGGAGCATATCCCTTCATGAAGTTCATGTGGTCAGCACAAGGAACATGATAGCAGATACACTCAGCTGAACCCCATTTTGACTGTATGAATGGGAACTGAATACGGAGGTGAAACAACGTATCTTCTCAAAGTGGATCACCCCAACCATCGACCTCTTTGCAACAGAGGCCAAAGCATCTTGTGCCACTTACTGCTCATGAGCCACCATGGGCTGGAATTCTCTCAGAGATGTGTTCCTTCTTCCCTGGAAAGGGACTCTATTCTATGTTTTTCCACCCTTTCTTCTAATTGCCAGGATGATTGCACAAATTCAGATGGAGGGAACACCATGCATTTTAATAAACTTTGGTGGCTAAGATAGCCTTTGTTCCCATTCCTCCTACATCCATCAAACCAGACTTTCCTACACCTGCCGGAAAGGCCAAACATGATCTCCCATGAAAATTCTACACCCTGATGTCCGGAGACTACAACTCACTGCCTGGTTGATATGCTACTGGCAGAAACTGCTGCCTTGGACCCACAAATACAATTTGTATTACAAGTGGTGCTATGTCCCAACACCAGACATCTGTATTCTGCTAAGTGGAACAAATTCAAGAGTTACACAATTGAACATACTATTGACTCAGTGATGGCACCTATGGACAGAATCTTGGAATTCCTTCATTCTCTATATCAGAGAAGACTGAAACTGAGTTCTATAAAAGTCTAGAGGTCAAATCAACAGATCCTCTCTACAGTGGTACCTTGGCTCACGAATGCCCCAGTTCACGACCAAATTGGGTCATGAACAAAAATGTCATAAACAATTTTACTCAGGTCATGAACTCCGCATTGGGTGGCGACTGCGATCGCGGCCATCTCCCCCCCCCCCCATGATCGTGCTGGGGGCAGGGGAGGAATGGCCGAGATCGTGCCTGTCTTTCCTGCACAAGTGCACCCGTGATTGTGCCCGTCTTTCCTGCAGGAGCGCAACCGCGTTCGCGCCTGTCTCTCCCCGCCCAGCGCACCTGTGTTCATGCCCATCTCTCCCCCACCCCCCAGCATGCCGGGATGATGGGCGCATGCAGGGAGGACAGGCGTGATCGCAGTCATGCTGAGGGGGCGGGGAGATGGCCACGCTTGTGCTCGGGGTGTGTGTGGGGTGGGGGAGATGGTCGCGATCTTTGTTGTTCTTTGTCACTTTGCTTCACATTTTTCTGATTAAAAAAAATAGTTACAGAATGGATTAACCTTATTTACATTGAACCTTATGGAGGAATTTAACTTGGCTCACAACCAATTTGGGTAATGGCCAGAATCCTGGAACAGATTAAGTTCGTGAGCCAAGGTACCACTGTATTCTCCTACACTCTTGCATGGAGGTTTATGAAGGGACTTCACAGTTGGATCCCGCCCCCCTCTAGTCCCCACCTGGAGTCTTTCTGTGGTGTTACAAGCACTAACAAAACCTCCCTTCAAACCTCTTGCAACCACTGAACTCCATCTTCTTTCATGGAAGACTTCGTTTTTAGTAGCTATCACATTGACTAGGAGAGCAAGTGAATTATGTGTGCTTAGGATAGTTCCCCCATACCTAAGCTTTCACAAAGAAAAGGTAGTCCTACTATTAGACCAAAGGTCTCCTCAATCTTTCATTTAAACCAAGACATGATATTTCCAGCTTTCTTTCCAATGCCCTTGATACCGATCAAGGGAACACTACACTCACTGGACTTACGTAGAACTCTTGCTTTCTATCAATCCCATATGGAATCAATCTGCCAAACCAAAACACTATTTGTTAAATATGTGGACTGCTCCAACGGAGAACTGACTGGCCCACAGCATCTCTCTCACTGGATTGGGGAGACTATCAATCTTGCGTACCAGTTGGCGAAACTTGACTTACCAGAACAACGGAAAGCCCTCTCCATCAGGTCTTTATTGACATCAGCTGCCCTATATGTAAGGCAGCCACTTGGTCTACACCATCAATGTTTGTATGCCACTACCAGCTTGATGTAAAGGCTAGACAAGACTGCTCCTTTGGCTGAGCTGTCCTCTCTGCCATTCTACAGTGACGACACCTCCCACCTCTGATTTTGGTAAGCTTGCTAGTTACCCATATGTGTGATGCACAGAGATCATGAAGAAAGCAAGGTTGCTTGCCTGTAACTGTCATTCTTCGAGTGGTCATCTGTGCATTCACACAACCCACCTGCTGACCCTGCATCAATGTTGGTCATCTGTGCATTCACACAACCCACCTGCTGACCCTGCATCAGTGTCGGTGGCTTTCGACCAACACTTCTTCCAATAAATTCTCCAGTGAGCTGGCAAGCAAAACATCAGTCTCCAGATGGACTGACAGAGGGTGGGAACTCCACCTATTTATACTAGGAGCAGAGGGGCAGAGCTTCTGCTAAAAAAAAAATTCTAGGCTTAGCTAGAAGAATCTTCCCAAACAGAGGCACTGCACGGATGAATGTGTGAATGCACAGATAACCACTCAAAGAACAACAGTTATAGGTAAGCAACCTTACTTTTTGTGTGTTCAGATAAGTGGGAACATTATCTGAACAGTTTGAAAGATTTCTCACTTTTAAGGAGTAGGGGCCTTCCATTCTTCTCTTTGGCATCCTTTTCTCCCCTCTGGAGTTTTAGAAGTTCTTCTTTGTGGTCTCTGTGCATCACACATTTGGCTTTCTGCCTATGTGGAGCCTGTTGTCAGGAAGATGTTTTTCTTCTTGTTTCTCTGTCTAAAGCAGGGGTCTCAAACTCACCTGGGGGCCGCTGGAAGTAGAGTCTGGGTGAGGCTGGGCCGCATCAAGTATTCACTGCGGTGGTGGTGGGCCGCTCATCCCGTGTCGCTCCCGGAGGCCGGCCCGGGTGCCACCGGTGCTTTGAAGGCCACAGGGCCCCTCCCCCGTGCCCCACCCATCCCGGTGCGCAGCTTAGAGGGAACATTGCGTCCAAGGTAACGACTCATGCAGGTGCGTGTGAGAAAAACGCGTGGGCCGCACTATCACTAAACTTTGGTATCAAGTGGGGGCCACAAAATATCATCCCACGGGCCGCAATTGGCCTGCGGGTCGCGAGTTTAAGACCCCTGGTCTAAAGCTTCTATACATACCTGCTTTGTTTTTCTCCTTTATAGTCTTTTTGACTGTTACCCATATTTCCCTATCCCGAACAAAATAAATATAGTCTTGTCTTCCCTTATGATCTGTTTCCAATACCTGCTTTGCTTCTTTGCATCTTTTCTGCTTCTCCTTTTCCTTTCCCTTACTTACCCAATTACATCTGAGGTACTATTTAGAAAATGTTTGAGGTATGTCAGCAGGCCCATGCTGATGAACAGGCACTCACTATGCCTGTTCTGCCTTGGCAAGGAGCATATTGTTGACCAGTGTCTACAATGCCAAGCCTTTGCCAAATGGGCCAGGAAGCATAGGATGGATTGCCTTTGAGTGGAACTTTGGAACAAAGTGCTTGAGGTGGTGGAATTCATCAAGTAAGCAGATCCAAGCCAGCCTTCAATGTCTGATACTTGATAGTTACCTTAGGCTCTGCCTCCTTTGACTAGTGCCCTAGCCATGGACCAGTTGCTGCCACCAACTCCGGGGAGACCCCTGAAGTTAAAAAGTGAAGAAATTGGCTAAGAAGGCAAAGCCATGATTTAAACCATGAAAACCAAACACAAGCAGTGTTCAAAGGAGCATTCTTTGGATCCAGCAATGAAGGAAACTTTGACATTTAGCATCCTGGAACCAAGACTGTCAGAACTGAGGATGTGAACCCATCTTGACCTTGCTATCTGAAGGGAAAGTCAAGAAACTGCTCTACCTGTTCAATCCCCTTCTGAGTAAGACTAGGCTCTGCTTAAAGTTGAAAATATGTTAAGAAGAAAAAGGAACAGTTGCAGGGTGCTAGCTCTTAAGATTTCTGGAAGCATCCTGAAATATAAATAACCTCTGGACAAATTAATACTCTGGTAGTATGTCTTTTAAGGAAGAGTGGCATTCACATGCTAACAACATACCTGCCTCTATCTGATCTAAAATGTACTGAGTTGTGAAATACAATCCCCCTTTTATTGTTTTTTTCTTTTTCCAAAGCACAGTATTTTAAGTTCTCCCCCCACAGTTGTGTCAGTTTCAGAGTGAACCAATTCAAAATACCACTGTATTTGTTAATTTCTACCATGCTCATCTAAATAAAATTTATTTTGTAATATAGGTTACAGACTTACTAGGAAGTGAATCTCACTGATGTCAAGGATATTTATTTCACAGTACAAGGTGATTTGGGAGTGCGGGTGGTGCAGTGGTTTAAACGGCTGAGTTGCTGGGCTGGTTGATCAAAACGTTGACAGTTTGAAGCTGCAGACAGGGTGAGCTCCCATGCTTTGTCCCAGCTCCTGCCAACCTTGCAGTTCAAAAGCATATACATGCAAGTAGATAAACAGGTACCACTTCAGTGGGAAGGTAACAGCATTCCGTGCACCTTGGTGTTTAGTCATGCTGGCCATATGACCATGGAAACTGCCTATGGACAAGCACTGGCTCCCTTGGCTAGGAAACGGAGATGAGCACCACCCTGAAGAGTCAGGCATGACTGGACTTAGGGGGAAACCTTTACCTTTACCTTAAGGTGATTTGGTACCAAATTAAAAAAAAATAAAAAGAGACATATACTCTATTTGACTTGAAGGTTTGCAGTATTGTAGATACTTTCTTCTCCCACATGTTTAGTGTATGTAACATGTTCCCCAGCAACTAGTATACGTAAGCATACTATCCCTGATCCTGGAGGTAACATATAGGTTCCAGGGCTAGTTATCTTAATCATTCATATCTTGGAAGTCTGAAAAAAATCATTTTTGTCTAATCCAAATTTTGCATCTTTCAGGCATCAGTGACCCTACATTTTACTACTGTGTGTGTGAGAGAGAGAAAACCTACATCATCATTATCATCATCCTTTCTCTCTCCTCGCCACCACCTCTCCACTCTTTAGATTTTAATGTCCCTCTATCATATTCTTTCCAAGACACATTTTTCCTAAACTAAATAGCTCTAAACATTGCAACCTTTCTTCCTAAGGTCCAGGTCCTTCATTTTTTTGACTGTCAATGTAAGGCCAGGTACCGTATTTTTCGCTCTATAAGACGCACCTGATCATAAGATGCACCTAGTTTTTAGAGAAGGAATCCATGGAAAGCTTCCTGATAATCACAGGCACATTCCCCATCACTTCCCTATGGGCTTCATTAAAAGACGGGTTGCCATTTGAAAACACACACCAACCTGTGATTAACAGCTCTCGCCTGCGCTGGAGGAGGGGGGTGGAGCAGGGCATGCCAAGCACATGCCAGCCAGGTGTGGTGCAGCTGGGTCGGCAGCGTGCTGGCGGTGGTCTTCTGGGCGGCGCAGCAGCGGCAGGTCTTCCCGGGCAGTGGGTGTGAGCAGTCTGTCTCTCCGTGTGGCCGGTGGGTTAAAGACCTGGCTCCTCCTCCTCTGCACTGCTCCTCCTGAGCGGCACAGCTCTCACCTGTGCTGGGGGGGGGGGCGGAGCAGCACGTGCCAAGCGCGTGTCGGCCAGGTGGTGCCACGTGGTGCAGGCGGGCCAGCAGCATCCCGGGCGTCGGGCACACACACATTCACTCTATAAGACGCACAGACATTTCCCCTTACTTTTGAGGGGGAAAAAGTGCATCTTATAGAGCGAAAAATACGGTAATTGAAATTACCCATTATGACAACATGTATCCTTTCGGAGTCCTTCTGATTTTGTTTTCTATCTTTAGATAATCCCAAGAACTCTGGTTTAGGGGATCTTAGTATGTTTCTAATATTAAACTAGTTTTGTGGCCAGGTGTTGTCAGCCGTAGTACTTCCATGGAAGAGTCAGCTCTTTTTAGTTTTCCTCTGAATTTTTTTCTGAATTATTTTAAAGTATTTTAATTATATCGAACTATAAAAGCATAACCAGACAGACAAAAAGTAAATACTACAAAAGAATACAAATACTCAGAGTTATATCAATTATGAATATAATTTTTACAAAACTTAGGTAAACATTGAGCCCAAGATTATCGAGATCTTAGTTTCAACCTAAATTGTTTACTTAAACAATTATCTGTGATATAGTCATATTTCTTTCTTTTCATATTTCTTTATAGTATGCAAACTGCTTTGTATTGTGAGGGGATATTGCATTGATGGTCCATTCTAATGTAAACAAAATTATGCCAAATTGTATCAACCATGTTTATTTAGACCCGTTGTCACCTTTACTTTATATGGGACTTTCTCCATTAAGGCTGTTTGCCACACCAGTTTGTACCAATAACCTAATCCCTGAAATCTAAAGCCTTTCCAGTATATGTATTGCATTTGTGAATCTGGCAGCAGCAAGTACATGAGCAATTAACTCCTTACTGTTGAAAATACTGGCCTCTCCCAAAAAGAGATTAAAAAGTGCTAGAGTTGGTGAGTTTTTAATATGCTGATCCATAAACCAACCTCCAATTTTACCATTCCTTCCAAAAAATGAACTTCTTAGCAGAAGTAAGTATGTACCTGACTACTGGTACCCCCTCTAACAGTGTATGGAAATTTACTGAGTCATAAGGGGGAAGTTTCAGGGTCAAACACCAGCCATGAACAATTTTTAAAAAGATCTCTCTTGTGCTTGCCAGAATTGATCTACAAGGAAGCTTGTTCCATAAATCTTGCCAGTCACTGTTGTCCACTTTAATTTTAAGATTAATTTCCCAGTAGATTTTTTGTAAGCTGTTTGTTTCTCTTTACATTCCTCCAAATTTTTGTCCTCTAGTTTAAGCTAGGCCCCCACAATTTCTGATCCTCAAAACAAAATGAAATCTATCAGCCACACAGATAAAAGCTTTGCCTTGATGAAAATTCATTCCAAAATTGACTGAAGAGTGGTATAATTGATTGCTGAAATAATATGAAAGGATGAAACAAACTTAACAGGGATGGTGAGCCTAATAGTCCACCCTGGCAAATCCTTTCTAAATATTTCATAAATGTTAAATATATTTTTGACATAGCATTCAGCTTAGTCAGGTTTGAACTTTCTTGTATTGTGGTATAAGAGACAACTTGTATTATTTTGTTTACTTTCTCAATAGTAAATGCATTTTGGTTAACCATAATGGCAAACTTAGTCAAGGCATTTATGTCAACAAATCTTGCTTCTTAACAAAGTAACATTCTTAGTTTCTAGGGCAGCAGACTGGATTCTAAGTAATAAAGTGTTTATAAGTCATGCTGTAAATCTAGGCTTATAAATATGTCTACCTTTCTATTAAACCTGCTGCTCTGTTTGAGGCACAATAAGCTGTATTTTAAATTTTGTGGTGGCAAGCATATAGGTTTTGCAATTCTGATTGCTGTTGATTTAGCAGTTGCCAAGAGATCCCACCAAGCTCTTGACCAAAGTCATGCTCCTGAATGTCATAATGTATCTTAAAATATAATAATTGATGCTACCTCCTGGTAAGAGATTTCCCACATTTCACCTTTTATCACCCTCTGTCCCCCAGTCCTTTTGTAATAGGCAAGTTATGGAATAACATTAAATGTGTACATTTTTCACTGCTTACTTCTCATTAGTTAATTTCCAAAGTAAATGGACACAGTGTGTTGAAGTTTGGATCTGGAAAGGGAAGAGATTCATATTTTCACACATCCCAATACATTGGTAACAGTGAAACAGTTCCTTTAATTGTATCCATCAATTCTTAATCTGTTTATTATCTGTAATTAATCTGCATTTGCAAACATCTTGAATAGGTGAAAGTGAGATTCATCATATCAGAATGGCAAACCCATATGAATAGGAACTGCAGGATGGTTCAATTAAGTTGCATTCCACAATTACTTTCTCTGTGAAATCAGTAAAACCCTGAAAACATCTCTCAAATGCTACTGCTCTACTTGCAGACCACATTCATAAATGTCCTTCAGTGCACAGACTTTAAAGAACCGTAACCCAAATGTTTTCTTGGGAAGGAAGGTATTTGTTTCATAGGAAGCAAAGGAGGAAATCTTCAAAACAAGTGGCTTATTGAAACACATACTGTATCATTATATGGTAGGTTCACCCTGTTTCCCCACTTCTTGGGGAAAGACAAGGGATGATGGAAGCTAGTGTCATTAGCAGAAACAGTCTCAAATGCCTGGACAGTGGTAAACTGAAGAAGGAGGGTGGGAGGAGAGATAGTCAAGAGGGAAATTTTAAAACTCTCCTTCCCACAATTTCCTCTCTCCTTGGCATTGTACAGCTGATTAGGAAATAGCTGGGCAGTCATGAAAAATAGCTGCCTGCCTGGCAAAGAAGAGTGCATCACCTGATGAACTTTCGTACTGTACTGCCAGTCGAGAAATGTCAAATTTTAAAACAATGACATTTAAAATTAATATGATTTGTCAAGCCATGAAACCTTATATTCAGGCATAGCCACTTCTGGAATTCATGAATAGAAAAGTTATGGAATACAAGTTAAAGTTTCAAAATACAGGAAAGACTTATTGATAATTAGTCAAAATATCTGAACCAAACAAAATTAAAACTCAATATTTATATTATAATTTCAGCTCAACACAATAAACTAGAGAATATTTTAAGTTTTCATGCCACATCACACTGCAGAATTTCAGAATTTGTGCATTTGAAATGTATGGCTGGGAATGTGCATTTGAACTCATTTTAAACTTTAGAAATTCAGTGTCACTTGTTATCCCATAAATTGTGTGTGATGAAATTAACACTGGTGACAAAAATAAAAAAAAATGACCGAAGAAAAGACTTGTCAATATGGTATACTGATGATATACCAAGGACTGCACATTGGAAGGTTGGAAGGTTCCCCAACAACTTGTATACATGGGCATTTGTTGTTAGTGCCATCAAGTGATCTACTACTTATGATGACTCCATGAATAAATGCTCTCCAAAATCCCCTGTCCTTCTCAGCCCTGCTCAGCTCTTGCAAACTCAAGGGTGGAGTTTCCTTTATTACGGAATCAATCCATCTCATATTTGGTTTTCCTTTTCTTCTTCTGCCTTTGAATTTCCCTAACATTATTGTCTTCTCAATGAGTCTTGCTTTCTCTTAATGTGCCCAAAATATGACAGCCCCAATTTTGTCATTTTTGCTTCCAGGGCAAGTTATCATTTGATTTCATCCAGGGCCCACTTGTTAATCTTTCTGTTGGTTGAAGGTATTAAAAGCTCTTCTCCAGCACCATGCTTCAAACATATCAATTTTCTTTGTCAGCTTTCTTCACTGTCCAGCTTTCACACCCATACATAGTGATAAAGAATGCAATTGTTTGGCGAATCATGGCCTTGGTCTCCAATAAAACAGGCTTACATTGATTATTTTGTTTTCATTGTTTTCATTGCTGCCCTTTCAAGCTACAGTCTTCCAATTTCTTGGCTTCAATCTCCCTTTGAATTGATTATTGTACCAAGGCATGCAAAACCACCATTTTGGCTTCTCCATTGTTGCTATTAAAGTAGGACTCTGTGATTATACAGATAGGTCCTCCCCCAAAGATGACAGCATGAACAGGCATGTTTGTTTTGAACTCTTGTGCCCTAGATGTTCCTTCGGCTTTTTAGAAGGTACCAAAACAGACACACACACACACGCACATGCAAACACAGACACAGTATTTGGAGTTCTCTTTTATGAAGAATTTTGAGGATGGTTTGTTTGGACTTAATTGTAGGAAGTGGAAATGCAAGGAGTGAAAAGTCAAAGGTGTCCCGGACTGCCCTCTAAGTTGTTGTTAGTTGCGAAGTCATGTCTGACCCATCGCAACCTCATGGACAACATTCCTCCAGGCCTTCCTGTCCTCCACCATCCCCTGGAGTCCACTGAAGCTCACGCCGACTGCTTCAGTGACTCCATCTAGCCACCTCATTCTTTGCTGTCCCCTTCCTCTTTTGCCATTTATTGTTCCCAGCATTAGGCTCTTCTCCAGGGAATCCTTCCTTCTCATTAGGTGGCCAAAGTATTTGAGTTTCATCTTCAGTATCTGGCCTTCTAAAGAGCAGTCAGGGTTGATCCCCTTTAGGACTGACTGGTTTGATTGCTTTGTGGTCCAAGGGACTCGCAGGAGTCTCCTCCAGCACCACAATTCAAAGGCCTCAGTTCATCGGTGCTCAGCCTTCCTTATGGTCCAGCTTTCATAGCCATACATTGCAACTGGGAAAACCATGGCCTTGACTATACGCACTTTTGTTGGCAGGGTGATGTCTCTGCTTTTTAGTATGCTGTCTAGATTTGCCATACCTTTCCTCTCAAGGAGCAAGTGTCTTTTAATTTCTTGGCTGCAGTCCCCGTCTGCGGTGATCTTGGAGCCCAGGAAAATAAAATCTGTCACTACCTCCATTTCTTCCCCATCTATATGCCAGGAAGTGAGAGGACCAGATGCCATGATCTTAGTTTTCTTAATGTTGAGTTTCAAGCCAACTTTTGCGCTCTCCTCTTTCACCTGCATCAAGAGGCTCTTTAGTTCCTCTTCACTTTCTA
>NW_025335606.1:13881895-13993436 GCF_004798865.1 Varanus komodoensis
GCAGTCCCCGTCTGCGGTGATCTTGGAGCCCAGGAAAATAAAATCTGTCACTACCTCCATTTCTTCCCCATCTATATGCCAGGAAGTGAGAGGACCAGATGCCATGATCTTAGTTTTCTTAATGTTGAGTTTCAAGCCAACTTTTGCGCTCTCCTCTTTCACCTGCATCAAGAGGCTCTTTAGTTCCTCTTCACTTTCTGCCATTAGAGTGGTATCATCTGCATATCTGAGGTTGTTGATATTTCTCCTGGCAATCTTAATTCCATCTTGTGATTCATCTTGCCGCACCTTCCTCATGATGTGCTCTGTATATGAGTTAAATAGGCAAGACGACAGTATACAGCCTTGCCGAACTCCTTTCTCAATTTTGAACCAATCAGTAGTTCCATGTCCAGTTCTCACTGTTGCTTCTTGACCCACATATAGGTTTCTCAAGAGACAAATAAGATGGTCTGGTACTCTCATCTCTTTAAGAACTTGCCACAATTGGTTGTGATCCACACAATCAAAGGCTTTAGCATAGTCAGTGAAGCAGAAGTAGATGTTTTTCTCGAACTCCCTAGCTTTCTCCATGATCCAGCGTATGTTGGCAGTTTGATCTCTAGTTCCTTTTCCTCTTCAAAATCCTGCCTGTACTTCTGGTAGTTCTCTGTCCACATACTGCTGCCTAGCTTGTAGGATTTTGAGCATAACTTTGCTAGCATGTGAAATGAGTGCAATGGTGCGGTAGTTTGAACATTCTTTGGCATTGCCCTTCTTTGGGATCGGAATGTAAACTGACCTTTTCCAATCCTGTGGCCACAATTGAGTTTTCCAAGTGTGCTGGCATATTGAGTGTAGCACTTTTACTGCATCGTCTTTTAAGATTTAAGCTCAGCTGGAATAATGTCACCTCCACTAGCGTTGTTGTTGCTCAGACTTCCTAAGGTTCATTTGACTTCATATTCCAGGATGTCTGGCTCGAGGTCAGTGATCACCCCATCGTGGTTATCAGGGACATTAAGCTCTTTCTTGTTTAGTTCTTCTGTGTAATCTTGCCACCTCTTCTTAATCTCTTCTGCCTCTGTTAGGTCCCTGCCATTTTGGTCCTTTATCATGCCCATCTTTGCATGAAACATTCCCTTCAAATCTCCAATTTTCCTGAAGAGATCTCTGGTCCTCCCTATATTGTTTTCTTCTATTTCTTTGCATTGCTCATTTAAGAAGGCATTCTTATCTCTTCTAGCAATTCTCTGGAATTCTGCCTTCAATTGGGTGCATCTTTCTCTTTCTCCCTTGCCTTTCGCTTCCCTTCTTTCCTCAGTTACTTGTAAAACTTCCTCAGACAGCCATTTTGCTTTCTTGCATTTTTTTTTATTGGGATAGTTTTAGTTGCTACCTCTTGTACAATGTTGCGAACCTCTGTCCATAGTTCCTCAGGCACTCTGTCTATCAGATCTAATTCCTTAAATCTATTTGTCACCTCTACTGTATATTCATCAGGGATATGATTTAGGTCATACCTGAGTGGCCTAGTGCTTTTCCGTACTTTCTTCAATTTAAGCCTAAATTTTGCAATGAGAAGCTCATGATCTGAGCCACAGTCAGCTCCTGGTCTAGTTTTTACTGACTGCATAGAGCTTCTCCATCATTGGCTGCAGAGCACATAGTCCATCTGATTTCTGTGTTGACCGTCTGGTGATGTCCATGTGTAGAGTCGTCTCTTGGGTTGCCTTGATTCATGGATCTTACATTCCAGGTTCCTATGGAGTATAGATCTTTACAGCATTGGACTCTCCTTTCACCACCAGACACATCCGCAACTGAGTGTCCTTTCAGCTTTGACCCAGTCGCTTCATTCTTTCTGGCGCTACTTGTACTAGCCCTCTGCTCTTCCCCAGTAGCATATTTGACACCTTCTGACCTGAGGGGCTCATCTTCTGGTGTCATATTTTTTTGCCTTTGATACTGTCCATGGGCTTTTCATGGCAAAGATACTGGAGTGGGTTGCCATTTCCTTATCCAGTGGATCACGTTTTGTCAGAGCTCTCTGCTATGACCTGTCCGTCTTTGGTGGCTCTGCACGGCATAGCTCATAGCTTTATTGAGCTACACAAGCCCCTTTGCCACGACAAGGCAGTGATCCATGAAGGAGGCCCTCTAAGTGGGAAACTGTAAATTAGTGTCCTGCAACAGCAGATAGTTGGACCCAATGGCCTTCATGGCCTCTTCCAACTCTACTATTCTATGATTCTATGTAATGTAAGAGCCAGTAATGTTTAAGCAGAGTAGTATGAATAATTATATCCTACTTCTCAAAGAAGCTTTAATCCCCCTATAGAACTGTTTAATTCTTTCACGCACAAGAATGGCTTAATAAGCTTTCTCTGGACTTAAAAAGAAGGTTAAAGCTAATAAAACTAATATTCTTTCAGTTGCCAAACACACGGCTAGACAGAACTGTGGCGCTATTGGAGAAGTGTGGAGTGTTGGCTAGCCAGACAGTCCAAACTGTTTTTGAGTGTTTGGATTTTATATTTCAGAAGCTGGTTCATTTGGGCTACATGCTTGAACATAGCTTTATACTTCCAGTCACACAGCCTATGGAGGAGCAGAACATGCTTAATTAAGTGTTACCAGATAGTCTAGGGAGAGCTGAAGAAACTTTGTGATGAGATCATGTGAAGTTGTGCTTTGCCTATTTTCCTACAGGGAGACACTCTCTAATTAGGCTCGTTCTCTTGGGCTAAACACCATAAGAAATTATTTTTAGATCCTGTTGTTCGAGACAGAGACCTAAAATCAATCCAAGGATTGATTATCAATGAATATTGTAAGAGAATCCTCCTAACTTTTAGTAGCTGCAGAATCTCGATTCTAAACATGAAAAGGAGGACCCCACTAGTATAGAAAGGTATGATCCCATTTCAACATTTCAAAGATACAGTCATTAAACCTTTAATTGCATTAAGAAGGGAGAATATGAGGAATCAAGTCCTTTCAGCTAAAGCAAACATTCTTTCAAGTGCTAAAGAAGACAGCACCCAGTGTGAAGAATCCTCAATGGTACCCAAAAGAGGCATGCAAACTATAGAAGAACAACTTAAGAAACAAAAGCAAACTATTGTGGCACAGAGTAAGGAAATTCAAGAGAACTGTGCTTCTGTTTCACTTGACTGGTTGACATCAGAAGAACTGTTAAGCCTTTTCACCAAACTCCCCAATAAGGAACAATACAATATCATCAATGAATTGGCAAAACAGGTTTATTCAAATTCAACAGCACAGTCAAGAATATACTGGAATCGCATATTAACCAATACCCCCATCCACCAAAGGTTTCACTTGTATGTATACATAAAAAGTTGGCCACTTCAGGAACTTTTAAATGTATAGATGTCAAGCTTCAAAGCCTGCCACCCCTGGAGTTTGATAAAGTTAGTCACAACTTAGACTATGAGAATGCAAAGTCCTGGCTAACCTACCAGGCATTCTGGGACTAAAGAAGCTATAAAAACTATGGCTATGAAGAATGGTAACATTTGTTTGTTAAGGCAAAGGTCAGGGAACGGACCAGATGTTCTAAGTCAAAAATCCTAAAGGACACTGGGATAAAATTGTTGTTTTGGAATATAGCAGGCTTGCATTCAAAGCAGCATAACATACGATTATTGAATTATATTGAATAATTTGACTTCATCCTGCTGCATAAACATGGCTTGGTGAACCTATAACACTTAATGGTTACTGATGCTATTCTCTGCCAGCTATTTCCAGCTATTTCCTCTAAGAAAGGCAAAGGGCCAGGGGTAACCAAGGAAAACTCCACCATCCTTAAGTTGGTTCAATAATCAGTGTAAACAGGCCAAAAGACAGCTGACAAGACTCTATTGTAAATATAGGCATTCTAGTTCAGGCCTTTTGACTAATAAATATGTCCCTTAGGCAAAAATATAAACTTCTGATAAAAAGGAAACAACAAGAAGCTGAAGAGCTGACATGGCAAACATTAATAAAGCCCTCTCATAACAGAGATGCTTATTATTTCTGCTGTAAACTAGCAGACTTGCTAGGAAATGTTTGAACAGTCCTGTATGCGCTATTGAACTTAATGTATGGATACAGTACTATCACTTATTCTGTCAGGGGCACAAAGAGGATACTACCCACATAATGGAAACTCTAGAAGAATTACAGAGTGGCCATCAGTAACACCAGAAAATTTGAAATCCGATATTGATTGGTGGGCCCCTCTCCTAGCAGTTTTATTTTCATTTATTGACTCCACCGTGAAACTGTCAGAAGTTTGGGATACAGTGGTAGATGTCCCCATAGTTTAAAAAGGTCTCACATTAAATTCAGCAAATTATCACTCAATTAGTTTGCTATGTGTAATTAGTAAAAATATATTATTATTATTATTATTATTATTATTATTATTATTATTATTATAACATTTCTATGCCGCCCCTTGCCGAAGCCTCGGGGCGGCTTACAACACAATAAAATACATTGAAATACAATAGAACATAATAAATTACCATTAAATACAAAAATACAAAAAATACACTGAGTTACGAACATAATAATATAAAATTAAAATTATCAGTATAAAATAAGTAAATAAATAATATAGGAGGAGAAGAGAGAAGGAAGAAGAAAGTTGCCCTAGCCAGATCATATATTTTAACAATTAAAATGATGTTTAAATAAAAAGGTCTTTACCTGGCGCCGAAAAACCAGTAACGATGGTGCCAGGCGGACCTCTTTGGGGAGTGAATTCCATAGGTTAGGCGCCACCGCAGAGAAGGCCCTCCTCCGAGTACTTACTCTCCTAATTTCTTTCATGGAGGGTTCCCGGAGAAGGGACTCTCCCGCAGATCTCAAAGGGCGGTCGGGCATATACAGACGTAAGCGCTCGTTCAGGTAGCCAGGACCCAAGCCGTTTAGGGCTTTATAGGTCATAATCAACACCTTGAATTGGGCCTGGGCTTCAATGGGAAGCCAGTGAAGCTGATGGAGGACTGGAGTCATGTGAGCATAACGCCCCGTCCCCGTCAGCAACCTGGCAGCTCTATTTTGCTCCAATTGAAGTGTTCGGACCATATTCAGGGGAAGCCCCACGTAAAGCGCGTTACAGAAGTCTAGGCAGGAAGTCACCAGCGCGTGTGTCACCATCGCCAGGCAGTCATACTCCAGGTAGGGGCACAGCTGATTAATCAGCCGAAGCTGAAGGAAGGCGCTCCTCGCCACCGCTGTCACCTGAGCTTCCAAAGAAAGCTCTGGGTCGAGGAGTACTCCTAAGCTGCAGACCTTGTCCCTAAGAGGGAGTGTTGCACCATTCAGGACCAGGTCAAATCCACCCTCTCCGAAGCGCTATCCGCCAACCAACAGGACCTCCATCTTGTCTGGGTTGAGTTTCAGTTTATTGGCCCTCATCCATTCCATTACCTCGGCCAAGCACCGGTTCAGCACAGCCACTGCCTCACCTGGATTAGTGGAAAACGAGAGGTAGAGCTGGGTATCATCAGCGTATTGATGATTCCGCAGCCCACACCTCCTGATGACCTCTCCCAACGGTTTCATATAGATGTTAAATAGCAGAAGGGATAGGATGGAACCCTGTGGTACTCCATGGCATAGCTGCCATGGCGCAGAGACATGGTCCCCCAGCACTACCTTCTGGAATCGACCGTTGAGATAGGAGCGGAACCACTGTAAAGCAGTGCCTCCAACTCCCAATCCCACTAGCCTATCCAGAAGGATACCATGGTCGATGGTATCGAAAGCCGCCGAGAGGTCCAGAAACATCTTTATAACAAGCTAATTGAGTGGATATTAAAGTTGTTTTTTTCTTATTTTTTCTTAACATTTTCCTATTGTTGCTCTGTAGGAATCATTTCATTTCATTGTTGCATTCCACCAGTAATATGGTATTATCTGCCTATTTTTATGCCTTCTGCCTATTTTTACCATTGCCTCCTCTGTTCGCAATCCAACTTTATGATATGTTTCTCATACAGATAGGGTGATAAAATGCACAGCTGCCATTCTGTTTCCCCATAGTCTGTCCTAACTTCTTGTCCATTATACAATTTATGCATCAGGACAATTAAGTGCTAAAGTACACTCATTTCTTTCAGAAACATCCAAAGCTTCTCGTGATCTATCCAGTCAAAGACTTGGTAGTCTATAAAGTAGGGCTGTATGAGGAATCTGTTTGGGGCTGGGAATATATCAGATTCCCTGGGCTTGACTTCCCAGACTCTGGTCCACCTTGCAGTGACCCAGAATCTCAGTTCCTGGGCAGCATCCCCAGCATTTGTGGGGTATTTGCCAGGAATCAACCCCCATGAGCTACACAAGCAGTGCCCCTTCCCCTGTGCACCACAGCAAGCAAGAAAAAAGGTTGATTGTCAGGAAGGGTGCATGCTGACTTTTGGTATTTCTTTTCCACAGCCTGCAGTTACTTCTGATGGGGAAGGTTGCTGATTGGATAGCCCAGGGATACATATTGTTTCACCTCACTTTGCAGGACTGAGCGGAAGCTAGAGGGATGCTAGAGGGATGTATTCTGAAATGGTTCATCCCAGCCCTACTATGAAGCATAGCCTGAACTTTTTCTGAAATTCATTGGTGTACTCCACTAACTAGTGTATATTTGCAATGTGATCATGAGGATCTTTTCAGAATCCAGCTTGTACATAAAGCACTTCTCACTCCATATAGGGTAAAAATGTTTGTTGCAACTCATTGAACATCACCTTGCTTTCATGGGAAATTAGCACAATGGTTCTGTGGTTGCTGTACTCTTTCATATCTTCTTTTTGGGTGATTGGAATGTATATTGAACAGTTCTATACTGTGGACCATTGTTTTGTTTTCTATATTTGTTGCCATATTCTTGTTAGGATTTGGACCAATTCAGTCTCTGAAGTTTGGAATAGTTCTGGTAGTATCTCACATACTCTTGGTATTTTATTCCTTCCAAGTGTTTTCTGGGCAGCTTTCACTTTACTTTCTAATATTACAGTCTCTTCCTCATAGGTTTCCTCTTCAAAGGATTCTGTCATCTTTTTATCTCTTCTGTATAGTTCTTTCATGTATTTTTCCACCTTCTCTGTATTTTATCTTGGTCAGGCAGCATGTTTCTTTCTTGGTCTTTTAGCATTCCTAATCTAGGTCTGAATTCCCCCCTGATTTCTTAGATCTTCTAGAAGAGGTCTCTTGCTTTTCCTCTTTTGTTGTTCCCTTTTATATCTTTGCACTGGCCATTGTAATAATTCTTTTTGTTTCTCTGTGATAGATGCTGGAAAGTTGCATTCTGTCACCTTTTCCTTTTGCTTCTCACCTGTTCTTAGCAATCATGGGTGTTTCTTCTGTCATCCATTTAGCCTTTTTCTTTTGCTTTACTATAAAAATTATCTTTTTGCATGTTATCTTAATATTGTCTTTGGTTTCAGTCCACAGTCCTTCTGGTTCACAGTGAACTGAATTCAGTAAAGCTGATCTGTTTTTTTTTAAATAAAGACTTCAGTTTCTCAGGAAAAATATTTAAATTGTATTTTGACATTATACTTTTGTTAACTATCTTTTTCTACTTTATTTGGATTTTTATATTAATAGTCCATGGTCACTATCAGAATCTGCTCCTGGTCTTATTTTGGTAGTCAGAATACAGCTGCTTCATCTTCTAATTCCAATTCTGCAGTCCATTTTATTTCTATATTGGCTATCTGTTGATGTCCATGTGTACAGTCATCTGATGGGTTGCCTGAATTATGTTGGCTTCACAGAATTCTATGAAGTCATTGTGCTGCTTTGTTTCCAGCCCTAGGCCAAATCCCCTGCATTTGATTCAGCTTTGTTTCCTACATTTGTGTTTCAGCCATCTGTGATTATTAACTTGTCATACATAGGCATCCTGCCACTAATAGCTAATAACCATCAGAACTAGTAGCCATTCCTCCATGAAGTTGTCTAACCCTTTTTTAAAGCCAACCAGATTGCCATCACTGCATTTTGAGAAGCTGATTTCATTATTTGACTGTACCACGTAAAGAAGTCCTTCCTTTTATGTGTTCTATAGGTCCCACCAATTAGCTTCATGGATGAGCCTCTGTTCCCTTTTAGTATTATGGGAGAGGGAAAAAAATTTCTATCCATTTCTATCCATGGATGATTTTGTACACCCAACTTGTCTCCCATTGCTTGTCTTTCTTCTAAATTAACCATCCCAGATGTTGTAAGCTTTCCTCATTGCAGATTTACTCCAGCCTCTTGTTCATTTGTAGTTCCATGAATTAACTATTTCTTTGTTGTAGCAGTGCCTTAGAATAATGTTATTAGAATAACAGCTAATGGGAATCTGGAACCAAAGATATAAACCCCTAGGTCTGTCATTTCACCTTTTTTAAAATGAAGAATTCATTTATCTTTCTATCTGTGCACTCATCCCTAACTTTCCACTGTTCCCAGAAAGTAAGTAACTTTGCTCCAGTAGATTTTGAATGGCTTGAGACTAATTCTTTATTTATATACTGCCAAAAGCCAAGGCTCTCTGAGCAGTTAACAAAAGTATTGCTTGAGGCACTACATATTAGTCTGCAAGGATTATTTGATGGTACTATTTCCCACTCCATCTTTATTGGATCTCTAGTTCCTAGTGAAGTGGGGTTGATGGGGAAAATTTAGGGGAAGAGGAGAAACTGGATGACTTCTAGATGCTGATAGTATTCACTTGTACAAACTTGAAATTCTTGTATTAGGGCATTAACATCATTTTCCCCTCTTACAAGGAAGTTGAGTGACTTACATGGTTTTCTTTCCTACTGCAATGACTATGTGAATCTGACAGTCAGTGACTGGTCCAAAGTAACCCTGTCCAAAGTATGCAGCCAAACCAAAATGTCTTAACAGAATGACCTGTTAATTCAGTACGTAAATACTACTATTCCCTGTCTAAAATGTTGGCCTCTGCTGGTATGTCTGCAGTCCTCATACTTTCAAGGTTCCTTCCTGCTTTAACTTGGAGTACTGCTTTTAGCAGGGGGTTGGATTCGATGGCCTTGTAGGCCCCTTCCAACTCTACTAATGTATGATTCTATAATTTCCCTCTATGAATGCCATAAGAAAAGCTGATGTAAATGTTTCACCAGACCCTAGAGGGACTATGAATGACTGCTCTGCTCCCAAATCTGAGCTCAGATTTGGCTCCACTTGGAAAATGCTAGGAAGAAGTGTCTGCTTCTGCCTGTTCCATGTCTACATGTGCACACTTCTCCATCTCTCATATCTTGCTAGGCACATTCTGTTTAAAGCATCACCAGTTACATGAGAAATAAGATGTATTGCTTCGAAGATGACCAAATGGCATCAGTCCAGGTTACATAACCTGAGATGACAGCTGCAGTTGCAAAACAGACAAGGGAATGTGTCATAGGGAGGTTCTGAATATTTTATTTTATTTTCTAAAAGCAAATAAAGCAGCAGTTTATTTTAGTAAAATGTTCCGTTTAAAATAAGTTGATTATGTATCAGAAAAGAAAAACATAGTACATACACAAACTGTATAGTGTGACAGTAACAGTCACCCAGGCCGAGGTCAATCCTAAATAGAGCTCAAAAGGTATGTTGCCATCCCACCCCCATCTGAGCTGGGTATGCAAATTTATTTGAATAATGCTCACTTATTCTTTTTTTTAAGTAGGATTTCTGTTAGCTTTTGTCATTTAAATATTGCTAATTGTGATACTGGCAAGGAAATGGAGTTATAGAAATTCTTTCTATCTGAACATGCGTAGGATTGCGACTTTAATGAAATGAAATGCTGTTTACTAGTGTAAACAAACATGTTGTAAACAGGCATTTATTCCATTTAAAGCATACCTAAAAAGGTTGAAAAAAGATGTTTTATTGGTGGTATATTACTCCAAAAGATATTGGAAATGTAGATAAGAATTATAATGGAAAATGCTGGAAATGTAACAGGGTGGATGGGACTTTCTATCATATGTGGTGGACATGTGAAATAATACAAAAATTTGGGAAATTGATACATGTAGAAATGCAGAACATCTGTAAAATTAGGTTTCCTATGAATCCCAAGAACATGCTTTTGAATATCATCCCAGAGACCCCTTTAGATGTTGTGCATGCACATTCTGGCAAGATTTCTAGGCAAGCATGAGAAGCTGACCATTTTGACTGGACTGACAGCTCAGATTCTGAGAATGTATGAAGGAGAGTTGGCCTATTCCAGCAGGGCTGCTAGCTCAGGCTCTGCTTTCAAGATGGTTGCTGAAACAGACTCAGTTCCAGCTGCAGTTCAAAGCCCCCCCACCCCCCACCCGCTTGTGCCAGTTAGGGAAGAGATTAGTTCAAGGACAGCTGAGGGGCCCAGTCAACCTGTCTGTGGGAATGAAGAAGAGCAACAACATCCTGAGGGGGGAGAGTTAGCAATTGGGAGATTATTGGATGGAGAACTCCAGCCTCCCAAGAAGGTGGACCCAATAGTCTGTTATCACAGTTGCAGGGTGGCTCAATTGGGATCCCAGAGAGAGGAATGCAGGCATGCCCATTTCCACAGTGTTCCTCCTGTCCAAGACAGGCACAGAAGGATTCATAAGAAAAGCTTTGGGTGAAGTGTGCCAGAGAAAATTCAACATTTCACTTTCTGTATGCTTAGAAACTTACAAGTAAAATAAAAACATCTGGCAAGAAGCACTGGTGAGACTGTTACTGCTGGGAGGGAGTACTCAGCTCACAATAATAGCATGCACCAGCCAGAATGCTGCCACCAGACTTTTATTTGGGACAATGGAAAGGATCAAATTACACTGATATTTTAGAGTTTTCTAAAACGCTTAGAGTTTTTCAGGTCATACGTCTTCGCTTAACCTCACTTAAACTGGGTCCCAGTTTATTTCTAAGCCCAATTCAAAGCTCTGATTATTGCCTTTTATGCTCTAAGTGTTTTGATAGAGGGTTCCTTGAAGGATCCTCAGTAAAGTTCCTGCTCACCACCTGCAAAATTTAAGTTTGCATTTAAGAGTGCATAGATGGGACAGCACCCTCTCTGTTATGACTCCAGGCTCTGAACTGAGAAATTCAGCTAGCCCTGTCCTTGATCATGCTGAGAAATCTAAATGCTGTTATCTCCTCCTACTTCTCTGAAATAGTTACTGTTGCCGCTTGGGTATGTATGATATATTTGAATATATTTGTTCTTGTATTGCTTTTAAAATGAATTGCTGTTAGTCAACATAGCTATATCATCTGTAATAGAAAGTGTAGGATACTTTAATAAAAAGCAAATTTGGAACAAGATTTGGGAAATATTGTGGGGAAAATATATTATGACTTCATTGTCTCCAGGACAACTATGGAACTATTCCAACATGTCATTGGCCCAACACATTTAATGGGGCATACCCTAGGTTTAGTTTTTCTCAACTAGACATGGAGATGGTGTTCTGAAGGTGGGGGACTTTGAATCAGTCTAGTTGTAAGGGTCAAATCAAATCACCAGATCATCATCTATCCTTATGGCAGTTTTTCTCCTCCACAAAGATAAAAGTTCTGCTAAGATGCTATGACCCCAGAGGTTAATGACACTGGGTAGTTTTCAGGGTGCATGATAGTTTTCTGGCTGATATGGCTGGGTCTCCTATCAAATCCCTGATTCATCTATGAAATGCAGAAAATTTATTTTTATTTTTAATTTATTTATTTAATGACCTGGGGAGCTGATATCATTGCTCCTCAGCATCTTTTCCAGAGCACTGCATGCACTGCTTTGTAGTACACACCAGAGCAGAGAGGGAGGAAGCAAAATAGGAGACATGGATGGATGCAATCAAACACTAGCATGTGCTTATGGTCACATATACTTAAGAACACCATCTTGCTGCCTCTATTGAATCCTCTGTGTGCTGGCCAGTGGAACTTTTCAGGGTTATCTGTGGCATATTATATGTTGGACCTAAGGATACTATGCATCTGCCTGAGGCCCACTATATTTGATAGGCAATTAAAGAATACAGTCTCTTGCATCTGCCAGATCTTAAGACTCCAGTTTTACAACAGGTGAATTCAATAAGTTATACAGAACATAAATTTGCCCAATTTTCTGAGATAAATGTCAGTTGGTACAGTTTAAGGACATTGACAAGATGCTTGGACAAGTTTGTGTAACCACTGCCACAGCTGATCTTTGCCCCATCTGGCTTATAAAAAGATACAAACAAAATGACAACAGTGCAAAGGGAGGTGATTAATGTCTCCTTGTGAGAGACAGTGGTCCTGAATAGGGACTAGAACTCCTGAGTTCTAGTCCTGCACTCTTAACCACTACAGCACACTGTTGGAGTGTCCCTGGAGAACAACATGGATCAGAACAGGTATATGCTGGAGTTCCTTAAATTCATGAAAAAATGCTTTTATTTCTCTGTACCTTGTATACTAGATCTTCCTCTTTTCATGCAGTTTCATGAATCACAATCTTCAGTCATGATGTGGGCTCCCACAACTCACATGTGCTGACTTAGGTGCTGCTGACCCACAGCAAAGCAGCAGGTGGTGGTGCTGCAACAAGCAGGGAGTCATTGTATTCTGCCTTAATAATTAGCTGGTTCTTGTTCACTCATGTGGTTCTGGCAATCCTGTATTAGGCAGTTCCTATCTCCTGCCAGAGTTGCAGAATCTTTATTATCTATCTATCTATCTATCTATCTATCTATCTATCTATCTATCTATCTATCTGGAACACTTATATGCCGCCCCATTCGCAAAAGCCTCGGGGCAGCTTCCAATACAAATAACTATTTATAACTGCTTTCCTCTTTATAGTGAGAGCAACTACTTTCTTGCTTATTAATATGATCACGGTTGCTGATATACACAAAAATAGTGCTATATGCCACATACAGAATGTTACTTGCTTAATTTACCATGAACCGTCTGTGCTGTTTTATATCTTATGAACTGTAGCAGAACTGCTTGCATATTTATGTAGAATGTCCTTTAGGAGGGGCAGAAGGCCCAGTAGGGATCACATCCCCATTATGCAGGATATATCCAAGGTATAGTAGACCAAAACCTGTCTGAAAAAAAAGAAAGTAAATCTCTGAATGCAGTGCAGTTTAGGTTGTTTAATTCACTACACCCTAAGAATGCACTTTGCTATGCAATGAGCAAGTGCTTATGCAACTAAAAGATTCAACAGAACTCCATCAGTGCTAGTTGAATTAATAGAATTACTAGCTGCTTAATCTCTGCACAAGAGCAGACTGTTCCATCAGAAGAGTGGTCCTTTCTTCTGTACTTTGATAAATCCACCAAACCAGGTAAGCTTGTCGATCACCCATATGTGTGATGCACATGAACCACAAAGAAGAGAGGTTGCTTACCTGTTTGTTCTTCAGGAGGTCATCTGTGTATTTACCACAACCCACCCATGGTCTCCTCTTTGGTGTCATTCTAACTTTTCCATCACATATTATACTGTTAGTTGGTCTTGATTCATGTTAGGAACAGTTGGTCATAATGTCAATCTTGACAGAACTGAGGGAACATGTAGGAACTCCCTGTAATATGTTGGCATCAGTGGTGGTGGAAGGGTTCTTGCTAAAAATATTCTTATCTATAAAAACTTCCAGAAGAAAAGCTCTGCACAATCACACTGCCCATATGTGTGAATGGAAAGATGACCACACAAAGAACAAGAGTTGCAGGTAAGCAACCTGCCTTTGTGCAAGCTGGGTTTTGGATCATTTTCTTGCTACTTTTTAGTACAACATGAATAATGTATTAAACACTAAAAACACATCCACATGATCTGGTCAATTTGGATGAAAGTGTTCAAGTGGTTTTGGATGGCACTGCACTCCCTCTGAAAGACCAAGTTCAGAATTTGGGAGTCCTCTTGGGCTTAACAATACCTGAGGTGGCAGTGGCTACAAGTGCTACTTATTGACATAATTTGGTATATCAGTTGCAATCCTATCCTGTTAATGCAAAATTCAGCCTCCCAGGTATTTCTGGGGGCTAAGTGTTCAGAATTTACTGGTTCCCTATTCATACCTAAGCACAATTTAAAATGTCCAATTACTGCAAAGTCCCTAATACTTTGACACCTGGATTCTTGAACAGCTGCCTACATCAAAGTGAACTGTCACGACCACCTACTGAGAAATACTCAGATTGGTGGGCACAAAAGACAGGACCTTTTCAGTGGTGTTTTAACCTTTGTCCTCAGTGAGATATGAGTCTATCAGTAATCCTTACAACCACCTTCTAAGGAAGAATAGCATTCAGATGTATTTATGTTCATGATGTAAAATAATTGCACAATAGAACCAAAAACATTCAAAATTATATCAGATTAAGACCTTGACTTAAAAGTGTTGTTCCAGCTATACCATGCTTTTGTTTTTTCAATTTAAAACAGGCTACAAAAACAAAAGAATTATGAAATGTAAAGAGAAACAATGTTCTGAGCCTGTTAGTAGTAATCCCATTTATGTCTATATTTAGAGTAGTCATTTACAAATGTACAGAAAACAGAAAATGCATTGGCCAATCCCCAGAACAAAAGATACAGAGTTGCATAACATTTCCATATGCTGATTTATACTTATAGATATGAATTTAGAAAGAATAACTGAACACATTTTAACTGAGGCTATATCTACATGGATTTGTACAATTCTACTTTATGTTACCTTGCTCAAACTAACAAACTCCCTTAATCATCCTACAACACCTCATTGTAGACACTTTTCATTTTGCACTCCAGTTGACCATTCATGAACATCCACAATCCAATATATTTGGGTTTCACTCTGCAGCTCCTTCAACCAGAATGCTGCAATTATCAAGTACCAGGGTAGTGTTAAGTGCCACATTCCAAGAGGATTATCACCTCTCTGACCTCGTTTGCTCTGGCAGGGTTATGGAGATGTTGACGTTAACCTCTGGAGGAAAAGTATGAGTATCTGGCTCTTAAGCTTAGTTATTTGGCCTGAACATACATGATCTAAAGAGTCAAGCTTGTTCTGCCAGGTAGCTTCTCTTTTCATAATGGTACTTTCTTGTAAAATTAGAGAATTCCAACTTATTTCCACTTCCTGGTGAAGTCCAGAATATCTGTGGAGGAGGGTTCAGCTTCTTATGAAGGGAGCTCACATTCCAGTACAGGCAGTAATCCTTATGGTCAGTGCTTTTTTTGTAAGAAAAAAAATGTTTCATGCTGGAACTCATGAAATTATTTACCTTTTGCATGTAGTCAGTTACTGTACACACACACACACACACATCAGTTGTGTAATGAAACATACACGAAACTGTGGTCACCGCCCACAGTAAGCACTCAGCACACGACCACACAACCAATCACAAGCCGAGCAGTGCCACAAGTCAAGCAGCGCCATCACAACCAGTGCGGACGAAGTACGCATGCATTGGATTCGACACACAAGCCCACATGCACCGTTTTAATGATTTTGCCGCCGACTTGCTACACACGACAGGGCGATTCAAATCCACGTGGACCAAACATCAAATATTCAAAAGTTACTTTTAAAACTTGGAAAATCTGTCGAAAAAAGGTGCCGGAACTCTGTTCCGGTGTGTTCTATGACAAAAAAAGCACTGCTTATGGCTATTAATTTATTTCAGACCTTCATGGTCTTGACAGTTCAATGAAAGGCCTGTTTCTTCATCCAGGAGAAGAATCATGTACATAACCTGATTGCTATGCTTCTGATGATGGTAAGTCCCAAAGCAAGACCATATTGAATGCATTCTGAAAGGAGAAAGCAGCAAGCACAAACCATGTAGGGATTTAATGTAAGTACCACCATTTTCAAAATGCCCAGAAACTAACTAGGAACCAAAGCAGACTGAACATTAATAGGGTAGTGTCTTGTCCCATCACATTCAAGGATCAGAGCAAGGCAGTTGCAACAGAGTCCCTTATGAGTAGGAAAAGATCATATCAGAATCCTAGACAGAGCACTGCAGAAAGTGCTAACTGGAAATCATTGTCTCAGAGAACTTCTGAGCTCTAATAAATGCTGTGGCAGTGGGGAAGGTCCTACTGTTAGCCCCATCTTCTCTGAGGAGATGTTGGTTCTCTTTGTATTACAGTGTTCCATGGTTTGCCAGTCTAGTGACTTACTGGGTTTCTCAGACCTGACACAATAGCTTAAGTATGGATTTTTCACCACACGCAGCCCACCCTGAAAACCCTTGGCCTGTTGTTGGTTTGTTTTCAGAATGGCTTACTGTGATATGGGAAGGCTACAAAGATGACTGCCAAGAGTGGTGAAAACCTAACTGCTCCTCATAGCGTCCTCTGGCCCTGCTTCTGCAGTTAGATGCTTCATTTGACAGTGGCTGCCTTTTCTCTTTTATGAGCAGAGTTTCTTGTGCCTTCACTGAGCAACTTTGAAGGAGGTGGCTACTCTTCCTATATAAAGTGGACATAATTAGCAATTACAGTTACATAGCAGTGTTCCACTTCATATACAAGCTATTATGCCTGTGTGTGTGATTGCCATATCTAATTTGAGGCCATGAAAGTTTTCATGCTGCAATTGGGGGTTCAGTTGGGGATTAAAGAGGATTTTCCCCCTTTCTTTTTAACCTCCCCCAATGAGGGTATTTTGGCATGAAAATATATAATTCTATGAATATGTGGAAAACTTAAATCCCTGCTCCCTTCTGAAGTGCTTGTGTCTTGGAGTTATGCTTGCTTGCCCAGAGGGAAGGCTATCTTACATGCATACTTAGTTGACTAGGAAGAGGAAGTTCTCATTCTTGGCTGAAAGGAACTGCTAAAAAAGCTTGAGCATACATTAAAGAAAGTAAATGAAGAAAAATGATAGGCACTTTGCCCTAAAAAGTAAGGTAAGCCCACCACTCCAAAGTTAAATACTACAATCTTTTTATGTTGTACCACAGATATATATGACATATACATGTCAACATAGGTGCTTTGCAAATAAGAAATCAGGCACCCAGATCTTGCACCTATGCCATAGTGAACCTTATGGATTCAAAGCCAGACACTGATTCAGACTGAGAATAGAACAATTAAAAAACATAGGCCTTGACAGTCTAGCTCTGTCTGATTTTCCACCTGACTTTAGACTGAAGTAGGATACCCTTTGTCAGCTACAGCTGCAAAATAAGTATTTGAGTCAGTCCTCTAATTTATAGCCTGGGAATGTGAAAACTGAAAAGGGTGGAAGAGAAATATGAGCCCTTGTAGCCCTCCTTTTGTGCTAATTTCAACCTATGGGTGAGATACTGCTGTCCAGATTAGGGAGATCCAACATGTGGCCAATGGCTGCATGCAGCCCCTGAGGCCCTGTTCTGCAACTCTCTTACAGCTTGGAGCCCCCTAGGCATGATTGTGGTAAACTCTCCAGAGGACACTGCCACTGGCCTGTCATGCTCTTTTCCTGAGCTTCCTCTGTGATCTCTGCCCCTCATGGCTTCCCTTTTGACTTTTCCCCAGAAGAGGATATAAAACCTGAACTTCCCTGCCCAACATTCCTCCAGCAGAGCCCAGTGTAGCATTCCTGCCAAAAGTAAGTATGGAGCAGGAGGAGAAGAGAGGAGGTACCTCTTTTGTGAGTGGGTCCTGGAGGGGCGAGAGGAGGAGGGTTACTGGGGATGGGGGGGGGGCATTGCACAGTCATGCAAAATTTGACAGGATTTCTGAGCAAAGGATCAATGCCTGGGGGAAGGAAGATGTGTCTGGGTGGGGGGCAGACTGGGTAGAGAGGTGGTGCATGGTGGAGAATTGTCATTATGCAGAGGGGGTGTGGAGGGCCAATTGTTATGTTCATTAAAACTAGCCTGATAATTGTAGCAATGTCTGTTTGGTCATTATAAATAAATAATAAATAAATATCTGTTCATGTCTTGTGGCTCTCAAACATCTTACATTTACCATATGTGGCCCTTCCATTGAGCAAGGCTGGCCACCCGGTCTATATCCAATGGTTTCTTGTCAATCAGCCTGTTCAAATTTAGCTTCATCATTTGTGATATGTTTTTAGGAGTAAGTATTTTCAAGTAAATACTTATTGGCAATTAGCTAATAGATTGTGTGATATACTATCTCTAACTGGCATCACTTCAGACTTTGACCAGTTAACTGAATAGCTAAACAGATAATCAGAAGAATTAATAAGCTGTATCAAAGCTGGAGAAGCTGAGAAATAAACAATAACAAATGTCTTCATGAAGGATAATTTTGAATTCTAAACATGTCTATGATTCTGTATACTTGCAGATACCATGGGTTCCAAACATTATTATTATTACATTATATTCATACCCTGCCTTTTTCCTCTTGGGAAAGGAACCCAAGGTGGCTTAGAAAGATTCTCCTCTTCTCCATTTTATCCTATCAACAATAATCTTGTAAGTTAGGTTAGGTTGACAGTCTGTAACTGGCCCAATTTAGTGAAGTTCATGGATGAGTGGGGACCAGAATCCAAATATCCTGAGTCACAATCCAACACACTTAACCCTGTGCCACAATGGCTCTTCAAACATAAAGTGAATATCAATAGAGGGAACAGGTATCCTTGTCTAGCTTTTCTGCTATGTAAAAAGAAAGCTGAAAAGAATCCTTTGGTTCTAACTCTGGCTCTAGGGTTTGAATATAGCATTTTAACCCATTCCAAAAATTCAACAGGAAGACCAAAATTAGTCAATGTAACAAAGTAGATTGTCAGTTATTTTGTCCATAGCAAGTATATGGCCTCATTAAATAGGCTGCCATGTGTGTATTTACTGATATTCTTACTATACTTCCCTGAAGCATAGGCTCCTAGAAAAGGTTATTTCTACTTGCCTAGAAATTAAATTAGCAAAAGACAAATTGTCTCACCTGTTTGAGCCACTTCTGACTCATAACACGGGGTCATGTAGCTTTTGGAAAGATCCTTTTTTTCTGATATGGCAAGAAATACTTACATTCTATATTGACTTGGTTTGCAAGATGTGACATCCTTCATCTATAGGTGCAACTAAATTTCAGTAGTCTATATGTTGATATATTTTTGCAGGCTTGCAGCTGATTACTAGATGCTATACTCCTTTCTTATAAAACACATATGTATTTAAAATTAAATAACAAATGCAACAATAAGTTTAATGTACTTCTCCATATGCAATCCATTTTATGCTTTATTTAGGCCATTTAGACCTCCAGTTTTTTCCTTCAAAATTTTTATTTCAGTGTCTCTGTTTCTTTGGATAAACATATGGTTCCCAGGAGCCTTGTTTCACTGCTCCCTCTGGATCAATGGGCCAGTGTGTTAAGATCATGTGCAGTAGTAGCAGGAACCTTAGCAGGACACAGCAGACCTATTCCAGGATACTCCACAAGTCCCATAGCCTTCTATGTATTTCTGCACTGCTTCCAAACCTATCCCAGATAAAGTATTTCATAACTATTCATAAAAACAGCAGTGAATCTGTAATGAAGAGAAGAAACCAGCAGAGGGAGGAATACCAGGGCCTCAGTACTTAGTAATGTTGAGCTCTAGTTCTTTCATGATTAGCACAGGTGAGTCAAACCTTGGGATCTGGCCCACATGCTTGAGAAGCACAATTCTTTTCCAAAACAAGTAACTGGGAAAACTTTGCACTACCTATGCAGCATTAATGTAATGTGGACTAATTTTAGCTAGCTACATTTTTTCACAGTGCTCCCTTCCCAATTGGCATAACTGCTATAGTTCACAGTAGTTCTCTGGCCCAATGGCCATTCATGAGCACAACATTTTCAGGAACAGAGAATGTTTCATCAAATAAAATAATTGTTTTGCTTAAATGTGTGTATATAATATATTGATAGTGTAATAGTATTTGCACTATCATTAGAATATTTCAAATAAGCTAAATTCCATGTTTTTGTTGGGAAAAAATCCCCAAAAGAAGCATTTTTACTTAATCTGAAGTGTTAATTCTAGTGTTATTGTATTGGTAGTGAGGGCAGAAGATAGCAGTCTGCACTAAATAACATTACCACCCCAATTTCTATGACCAAAATACTCAGTTTTAGTAATTTTGAATGTAACATCCAGCTTCTGTCAGTTGTAGAATTTGGTATTCTTTCACTGAACTGGGATTGTTTTGGGGTTATGTGATTTATACAAGGGAGTTATAGTATATGGGGCATTGGGAAACATATTGTACACCTGGGCACGAAATCATAGAAGAATACTGGCAATCCAAAGAAATGTTTTAAGTCTTACTGCAACAAATTCACTTTTAACCAAAACCACTTCGACTGTTTCACTAAATCAAGAATTAAGTTTTTCAATCATATGCATTTTTCATTTAAGCACAGGTTTGTATTGCTTAAGGCACAATCCTATGCAAATTTAGATAAGGGGAAAAAAAGGCTGGAGCGTGATGCAAATTGTAAGCATTTTCCTGTCTAAATTTACATGAAATTATGCCCTTCTATTAGAGTTCCAGCCTGATTTTCACCTTTTGTTGTTTATAGAAAAGTTATCAATGGAGTTATGGGTTAAAATAACTAAACTAGTGTAGTGTAGGGGTTAGGAGCATAGAAGTGGGACTTAGGTGATCTCGGTACTAGTTCCTGCTCAGCCATGAAGCAAACTGGTGACTTTGGGCAAGTCACAGCCCATCCTACCTCACAGGGTTGTTGTAGTGAGTTTATTTATTTTTTATTTAAAATATTTCTACCCTGTCTTATATGAAAATCGTCTCAGGATGGCTTACAAGAATTGGAACAATAAATAGACCAAGCAATAATTAATAATTAATAACAGTATATATAATACCATCAAAAACAAAATGTGACTATAAATATTAAAACCAATTAAAATTCCTTAATCCCTAAAATAGTGGGTAAATAAAAAGGTTTTCACCTGGTGCCAAAAAGAATATAAGCTTGGCGCCAGGTGAACCTCTCTGGGGCGCGCATTCCAGTCTGGGCACCACTACAGAGAAGGTCCTACTCTGAGTAGACATCCTCTTTAACTCCTTCAGGGAGGGTTCCCAGAGCACAGATCTTAAGGGGCATGAGGGCATATAAGTAAGGAGACGTTCCTTCAGGTATCCTGATCTCAAGCTGTTTAAAGCTTCATAGGTTAACTAGCACCTTAAATTGGGCTCGGACTTCAGTCAGAAGCCAGTGTAGCTGACAGAGGACCAGCATTATATGAGAATGACAACTGGTCCTTGTCAGTAATCTGACAGCTCTATTTTGAACCAATTCAAGTATCTGGACCATTTTCAAGGGCGGCACTACGTAGAGCGCGTTACAATAATCCAACCGGGAAGTTACCAGAGCTGTTGCTAGGCAGTGCTTGTCCAGGTAAGGATGCAGCTGATGGATCAGCCGAAGCTGAAAGAAAGTGTTCCTTGGCACTGCTGTCACATGGGCCTCCAGGGACAGCTCTGGATTGAGGAGCACTCCTAAGCTGCAGACCCTATCCTTTAGAGCGAATGCAACCCCGTCCAAGACAGGACCAAAATCACTTACCTGAAAACCCGAACCACTCACCAAAAGGACATCTGTCTTACCTGGATTGAGTCTCAGTTTATTGGCCATCATCCAGCCCATTACCTCAGCCAGGCACCAGTTCAGAGCAGCCATTGCCTCACCTGGATTAGATGTAAAGAAGAGGTGCAGCTGGGTGTCATCAGTGTACTGATGGCTCTGCAGCCCAAACCTCCTGATCACCTCTTCCAGTGGTTTCATGTAGATGTTAAAGAGCATGAGGGACAAGATGGAGCCCTGAAGTACTCCATGGCAAAGCTGCCATGGTGCAGAGCTATAGTCCCCCAGCACCACCTTCTGTAAACATCCAGCTAGATAGGAGTGGAACCACTGCCATGCAGAGCCTCCTACTCTCAACTTGGCCAGACTATCTAGAAGGATACCATGGTTGATGGTATCGAAAGCTGTTGAGAGGTCCAGGAGAACCAACAGGGATACACTCTTCCCGTCCCTTTCCCTGCACAGGTCGTCATACAGGGCGACCAAGGCAGATTCAGTACCATAACCGGGTCTGAAACCAGACTGAAATGGGTCCAGATAATCCATTTCATACAAGAGTGCTTGGAGTTGTCCCACCACCACCAGCCCCAGCACCTTGTGCAAGAATGGGATGTTGGCCACTGGTCTATCATTGGTAGCCACCTCTGGGTCCAGGGATGCCTTCTTCAGTATAGGTCTGATCTCTGCCTCCTTTAAAGGGGCAGGGACCCTCCCCTCACTCAGCGAGGCATTGATGACCTCCTGGACCCAGGTACTAATCCCATATCTGGCTCTAAGTAAGCAGCCATGAAGGGCAATGGTCAATTAAACAGGTGGTAGGGCATACCAGCCCAAGCACCTTGTCCACATCCTCAGGCCACAATAACTGGAGCTCATCCAACAATGATGGACCAGACGGAGCTCTGGACACCTCACATTCTGGAATCTTATCAACTGTGGAGTCCAGCTTGTGTCGACTCTGAGCGATTTTCTCCTTGAAATGCTGGGCAAAGTTGTGACAGCAGGCTACTGATGGTGCCACCAGATCTTTTTTTGTTTTTTGTTTTTTTTGGGTCAGAATGTGTTAAGCTACGCACCAGCTGGAAAAGCTCCTCTGGATGGCACTGTGAGGAGGCAATGGAAGCAGAAAAGAATTGCCTCTTTTCTGTCCTCACCACCACAACATAGGCTCAGTAATGAGCTCTTAGGTGTGCTCGGTCAGATTCCCATGATTTCCTCCACCTGCCTCTCATCGTCTCCCAGCCTGCTTCATCACCTGCAACTCAGGCATATACCATGGTGCTGAGCGGGCTCTGCTAGACAGGAGAGGATGCTTAGAAGCAATTGTGTCAATTGCATGGTCATTTCCCCATTCCACAAATTAACCAGAGCATCAACAGGAGTGCCTGTTTTATCAACCAGAAAATCCCTCAGAGCCCTCAGGAATCATATCCATAAGACTCCAGGGGTGGGCCATCTTAATGGGGTCCGCACCCTTACAGAGGGAGAGGTCAACCTTGAGCTCAAACCTCATGAAGAAGTGATCTGACCATGACAAAGGATTTAGCATCAGATTCCTCACTTCCAGATCACCATTTTCCTGCCTCACCAAGAAAACCAGGACCAGAGTGTGACCTCTTTCATGGGTTGGACCAGTGACATGTTGAAACAGCCCCATGGCTACCATGGAAGCCATGAAGTCATGAGCCACCCAGATCAGAACAGCCTTGGCGAGGAGACTGAAGTCCCCCAGGACCACCATCCTGGGGGATCTCTACACCAGGTTCGAGACAATCTCCATCAGCTCAGGTAGGGAGTCTGATGGGCAGAGGGGTGCACGGTACACCAGCAGAATCCCTAATCTGTCTTGATCGCTCAACGTCAGATACAAACACTCTAATTCCAGTCTTGAACCCCTCAAGGGAGATTGAGTCTTGATAAACCAGGAAGACCCCTCTCCCCTTCCTTCTGGGCATGGCTAGTGCTGCACCAGATACCTGGCCGGGCATAGTTGGGTAAGGGAAACATTCCCGCCCTTCTCCCACCCAGGTCTTCGTAATGCACGCCTGGTCGGCCCCCTCATCCATGATTAAATCGTGGATGAGGGATGTTTTATTATGGACCAACCTGGCATCCAGTAGCAACACCATCAGGTACAAGGGCTGGTTGATATTACTGCCAGGGACCCTCTTGTTGGGGGAGTAACCAGAAGAGGGGACAGATATCAAACATGGGTCCCTCCTTCTATGACGACACGTTAGACCTCCAACGCCATATTTTTTCCTGCCCTGTACCACCCCAATGGTTGTGCCTATGCGCTCCCCAGGCGCTCCCATATTAAAACCTAAAACAATAAAACACAGTTGCAAATACAATTACCAATTACAATAAAAGTTTAAACCCTCCAATGAATAAATAAATTAAAAGAACAGTCAGGGTCCCTGACCTAGCCCAGCCCCACACGGTCCTGAATGACCCCAATGACTGCACAAGAAGAGGGTTCCGCTGCAGCCCCTCCCCCACAATCAGCCCCCACCCCCTGGCACAGCTCCCACCTGTGCAGTGAGACAAAGGCAGTGAGGGAGGGCCTGCAGAGGTCTTACCCATGGTAGAGATGGTGGCAGCAGCGTCCCCGGCCTTGTGGTGTGGCCCGACAATGGTGGATCGGTGGGGCGAGGGGTGATGGTGTTGGTCAGTTGATGGTCCGGCGTGGTGAGTCCCTGGTAGGTCCCTGGCCAAGGCCGGCAAGAAGAGGGCTCTGCTGCAGCCCCTCCCTGCAATCGGCTTCCACCCGCCCCCTCCCCCCCCCCAGCACAGCTCCCACCTGTACAGGGAGGTGAAGACAGTGAGGGTGGGGCCTGCAGAATCCTGAGCCAAAACCATGTAGAGAGAGATGAGCTGGATGTTTTATTCCATTGATCTGATGAGTTATTTTCCAGAAAGAACTCTGAGCTCTTAAACATATGGATTTCTTGTTAGGATCACTTGACACCTCTTGGATTTACCCCCCTTGGGGCATAAACAGTTCTAAATGGCCTGTCATTTTGCAAAACTCTCATGTACCACAGCAAATGCAAACACTTTACATTTATGGAAGGTTTCAGCTACAATAATATTTACCTTTTACATTTTGTTTTATCTATAAATCCATTTTATAGTAGATTTTTAAAAAAATGAATAAACTTTACATGATATTTTTATTACCTATTTATTTAATATCGCAATTTAAATGCTCTACTGCTACAATTTGGAGGTGACAAAAATGTTGCAAGAATGACACTGCTATGTCTGCAATCCTCAGTCCATCTGCTTCAATATACTCACTTTTGAGAAGGCCATTCAGGAGCAAGGGATTGGGGGCTTTACCCTTACACACCAGGCCTAAAGATAAATGCTGCTTGTGCTACAATTCTGTACAGTGGATATATTTCTGATTTGACTCCGTTCTATATGAGGCAAGTGCATTCCATTTCATCCCAATTTTATCATCGGGCAATGAACAGCAGTAATTTCTGCAGGCAGGTTTCACAGGGCTCCTTTTTTTTGTGCCTCAAAATGTAGGATGCTTCCAAGCAGTGCATCCTTAGTGATATCATTTGAGGGACATTATGCAGCTATTCCATCTGTCCCTTCTTAAAACATTTTTCCTGATTTAGAAAGTTGGAAGAAATGATGTAAAAACATGAGAGTATTGCTCAGGGAAACTATTGCCCTCTGGATCACCATATCTTTCTGAGAATGAGACAGAGTGATTTCACTATAAAAGTTTCCTCTGGAAGTACCCTTAGAATGCAATCCTATTGGAAAGATTTTTGTTTGTTTAAACTTGCATAGGATTGTGTCTTTACTCTCTTTGTACTATTACAAAAAATCACATGTGTGCCCATTACTTTTCATTTTTCTTAAGTATCCTGTGTTAACACTGGTACTGTTTACATTTTGGAATGCATTCATTTAAAGGGTTGCCATAAGTTGAAGATGACGTGACAGCATGTAACAACAAAATAGCATTGATTCTGTTCTGCTGTGTTACAATTTACAACTGCATTCTTGGTTGTGCCAGGAGCACAAATTATTTCAGAAAACTTACAGGCCCAGATTATTTAATACTAGCATGTTTTATAGCTAGCAATGTAAGCTACACAAGCAGCTTAAAACACCTTTACAACCCCAACAACTCCCTTTAAATGAACCTGGGGGTTTAGAAGCACTTGTTACAACAAGCAAGTAAACAAATGGCTTTTTGCAAACCTAGGCAATAGAAATGGTTTCAGCATGCAGAAATGCCCTTAGGATGCTGCATAGCAAAGCATCCTGCATCCCTTTTCTCCTGTGCCTCTAAGAAACTAGAACAAACTGGTAGTAACAGCTTGTGTTGTTTTGATTTTCATTATGTCTGAAGTATTGGAGCCTGGGGTGGTAATATCAAGGATTTCCAATTGCTGGCAGATACGTTCTTAACACAGCATCAACAGGAAAACACACAGACCTTTCATAGGCTATATCCATTGTTTAGTGAATGTGCATGTGTTTAGGGTTGTGGCATCAGACCTTGTCCCTGGCCTACATGCATTCATTTGAAAGTCAAAGTAAAACTCATGCACATTTACAGGGCTTTCACTTATAATCAGAACACCTATTTTTTCAGAGTTTCTGATTTTGTGGAATGGGTCCTGTGTATATATGGTAGTATGAAGGTAGACTCAGTTCTGACCTCCAAACTGTACACATGTAGGCTGGGATGGAGCCAGGAAGCACAATCCTACACCTTGTTGATACACAATGGATACTGGATGTGATATGAAATGGGCCATGGCTAGAGCTTGATAACTAAGGGAGGATATGCTGAACAAACTAATATAAGAATATAGAACATGAGGGATACCTATCTGTACAGTTTCTTGTTGCTGGCAGTAGCCATCCAGATGCTTCTTGGAAGCCTGCAACTTGCAACAGCCTTTTCCCACTGTTGATACTAGCAAGTAGTAGTTTGAGGGTGCAATTATATGACCCCATGGCAGATGCTAGGGAATTCCAGAAAAACATCTACTTCTGCTTCATTAACTATGCTAAAGCCTTTGATTGTGTGGATCACGACAAATTATGGCAAGTTCTTAGAGAGATGGGAGTCCTGGACCATCTCATTAGTCTCTTGAGAAATCTGTATGCGGGTCAAGAAGCAACAGTGAGAACTGGACATGGAACCACTGATTGGTTCAAAATTGGGGAAGGAGTTCAGCAAGGCTGTATATTGTCACCCTGCCTATTTAACTTATATGCAGAGCACATCATGTTAAAGGCTGGGCTAGATGAATCACAAGTTGGAATTAAGATTGCTGGGAGAAATATCAACAACCTCAGATATGCAGATGATACCACTCTAATGGCAGAAAGTGAAGAGAAACTAAAGAGCCTCTTGATGCGGGTGAAAGAGGAGAGTGCAAAAGTTGGCTTGAAACTCAACATTAAGAAAACTAAGATCATGGCATCTGGTCCTCTCACTTCCTGGCATATAGATGGGAAAGAAATGGAGGTAGTGACAGATTTTATTTTCCTGGGCTCCAAGATCACCGCAGACGGGGACTGCAGCCAAGAAATTAAAAGATGCTTGTTCCTTGGGAGGAAAGGTATGGCAAATCTAGACAGCATACTAAAAAGCAGAGGCATCACCCTGCCAGCAAAAGTGCGTATAGTTCGTTTTCCCAGTTGCAATGTACGGCTGTGAAAGCTGGACCATAAGGAAGACTGAGCGCCAAAGAATTGAGGCCTTTGAATTGTGGTGCTGGAGGAGACTCCTGCAAGTCCCTTGGACTGCAAGGAGATCAAACCAGTAAGTCCTGGAGGAGATCAACCCTGACTGCTCTTTAGAAGGCCAGATACTGAAGATGAAACTCTAATACTTTGGCCACCTAATGAGAAGGAAGGACTCACTGGAGAAGACCCTAATGATGAGAACGATTGGTGGCAAAAGAAAAAGGGGACGGCAGAGGATGAGGTGGTTAGATGGAATCACTGAGGCAGTCAGTGTGAGCTTGGGTGGACTCCGGGAGATGGTGGAGGAAAGGAGGGCCTGGAGGGGTGTTGTCCATGGGGTCGTGAAGGGTTGGGCGCAACTTCACAACCAGCAGCAGCATGGCAGATGCATGCAAGCCACTGAACTCAGAGGGAGGTCCAGTTGCAACATGAGGAGGGAGCAACCAGTGCAGTTCTTTCTATGCTGCTATGAGAGGGCAAGATAGGGGCTTGACCTTCAGAGTCACAGCTCTGATGTCCGGAGGCCATACAGTAGCACCTTATGACATATTCTTTGTTAAACTGGATGTTCCATATAGCCATCATGACTAACTGTGATCCGTAAACTTGCCTACTCCCCTTTTAAAGACATCCAAGGCGTTACTACAATGTGAGGCGCTGGATTTCATTCATTAATTATTCATTATGTGAAAAAATTGTTTCCTTTCCCTGTCCTGCACCTATCACCAATAAGTTTAATTGGATGACTTTGAATTCTAATATTATGAGGAATGAAAACTATCTACTTTCTCTGTTTAATAACAATTTTATCTACCTCTGTCATGTCCCCTCATCTACCCATCACCTGCATTTTTTAGTATCCTAAATAGTTCCATATGGCAAATCTGTCCTCATAGGACAGTTGTTCAGACCACTTCAAAGTTTTGATTTATGTTCTCTGCACCTTCTCTAGCAACATGATATTCTTTCTGAGAAGAAAAGAGCTGATCCTAACAGCTGGTTAAGGGCATTTTTAAGTGAATTTGTGCAGTGGAAACAGGGTGGTGGTGGTGCAGGTGCAGAATGCCTTGTCAAGCACCATGAAAGGTGTATGAGGACATATTGGTGCCCATGAATACAACATTGTCTACTCCTAGGTAAAACCTAGAAGGTGATTGCTAGGACAGCATTTACACACATAGCCATGCTTTGGTGATCCTAAAGATAAGGAGAAAATCTCTGTTCAAAAGGAGTGACCCTTCATTCATTGGCTCAAGTGGACAGGAGGCCAATGAGAAGATATAGACAAGAACCACCAGGAGAGGAGACTGGGGCTGATGTCGTACACTGATTCCTTTGGCTCTCCCCGTCCTCAGTGCTTAATTTAAATCATCACAAATGACCATCTAGATAAAATACATGGCGCACAGGGCACTGCCTCACCCTGCTTCATTCTCTAGATACATGTAAACTTCTGAGTTTTGAAGCTCTGAGTTTGAAGACTTATGTTCATCTGAAGGGGACAGATATTCATTTGTACTGTAAATGAATAAACAAGGCTCACTCCCATCTCTAGCAGAAGTGGATACATATGATCTAAGACAGAATTTTATTTTAATATTAAATCATGCTTTACAGTTCAATCATCTGGAAATTCTCCATATATCATGTTGACATTAGCTTCTTACTAAATGCAGGATAGAGTGAAGAAAATATATTGGCTTTAATAATAGCACATGGTTATTTTGTTTGATGAAATGGTATGCTTTTGTTTTGCAGTGGAATTTTAACTGGAGGAGCAGCAGTGCCTTACATGCTAAAACAAGATATTGTTTCTTTAAGTAACTTTTTTTACTCTGGAGCTCAAGAATTTATTGCCCAACTCAAGCTGTGAAGGAACATCAGATGTCAGAAAGTCTGCATATGTTGCCCATTCTAATGATGGATCATTTTTTGATGAAAATATAAAATCATTCTGTTTTCATTTCAGCAGAATAATATTATCTATAAGGCCTTTTGGTACTTCCACATAGATTTTGACATTTCCAAGTGGTGTTTTATATACCTACCACCGCCCTCAATTTGTTGAAGAATTACTTAAAGAATAATTCAGCTTTTTCTACCCAAACTATTCTGCTATAATTAGGCTGCAGTTGCTTTTTTTGTTTGTTTTTCGCAATAACTTCTGGAGCACCATACATGATTTCTAAATATTGCAGGAGCAACAAAATTCTCATTAGGAATGTTTTCTAGGCTGTCAAAGGTGATAAGATAATAATGATGTCTGTAATCACTTTTTAAACAGTAAGAACCAGGGCTACATTTGCCCTCAGTTACTTCAAGTAACTCCATTGACGTCATTAGTATGTAATTGAGGTCGGAATTTAGTCTACAGAGCATAAGGTCATTAATCCCGGTGATTTTGAGTAAATTGTGGTGAGAAGTACGTTGTTTAAAACTATGTAATTACAAAGTGTGAGGCCTGGTTCTATGTATATAGTACGAAACATACATTTGTAACAAAGTTATAGAGCCAACTTCTTATATTCGAAGGAAAATAAAGTTTTCCACAGGAAGGACAACTACAGGGTGAAATGCTCCCAAGAGACTGTAATAGTCATGAAAATATTTGAACTTAATTGCAAAAAAATTCAGAACTATGATAGCTCCCATCACTATTATATTATTAAACTTATGGGATATAAAATATAGTATCTGTGTATTTGTATATGATATTTTAAATTACTAGGTTTCTGGGGGGGGGGAGATTTTATGCATTGCAAATGTCTGCTTCTATCACGGTAGTACTAATATTTATGAAATCTTGGATATGCCTGTGGTCTTGTTGACTTTGCCTCAAACATATTGATACCATATCAGTGAGAGTTTGGATGACCTGCATTAAGTCTCCTTGCTTCATTAGCTGTTCTTTTCAAAGCATATTCTCTTTATTTGCTGACTCTTACCTTGAAGACTCACCACAAGGAGACAATCATAGTCCTAAGTGGCAGTGATTGACCAAGAAAGGGATCTTGCTGTCAGCATAGTTAGGTCAATGAAAACAGCAACTTGGTGTGTAAAAGAAGTAATCATGCTAGGACTAATGAGTAAAGAGTTTGAAAATAAAACTCTAAATACTGTAAGGTTATAACAAATATAAAATCAACTACATTTTAACTACTGTGTTCAATTCTGGTCACCAAATCTCAGTAAGAACTAGAGCTAGAAAAGGTCCAGAAAGGGGCAACCAAAATGATTATCAGAGCAACTCTGCTTTGAGGAAAATTTGCAGTGTCGGGGCCTTTGAAGCATGGTGAAAGGAGAATAAATTGGGAGAGGCTAGCGTTGTATAAAACTATGCATTATGTGGAGAAAAGGGATAGGAAGAAGTCTTTCACTTCGCACCATACTAGAACCCAGGATTGCTGAATAACACTAAATGTGGGAGATTCAGGCCTGACAAAAGGAAGTATTTTTTCTACAGTACATAGTTAAGTTACGGGATTTGCTATCAAGCTAGATGGTTTTAAATAAGGTAAAGGTAAATGTTGCCCCTTGACATTAAGTCCAATCTTGCCTGACTCTAGGGGGCAGTGCTCATCTCTGTTTCCTAGCCGAGGGAGCCAGCGTTTGTCTGCAGACAGTCTCCATGGTCATGTGGCCGGCATGACTAAACACTGAAGTGCATGGAACGCTGCTATCTGCCCACCGAAGTGGTACCTTTTTATCTACTTGCATTTGCATGTTTTCGAACTGCAAGGTTGGCAGGAGCTGGGACGGAGCAACAGGAACTCACCCAGTTGTGCAGATTCGAACCAGAGACCTTTCGATCAACCATCCCAGCAGCACTGTGGTTTAAACCACTGCGCCACCTGCAGTTCCTAGGATTAGACAAATACGTATAGCATAATTGCTTCTAGTCATGATGGCTATATATGCTGCCTCTAGGATCAAAGGTAGTGGGATTGATTTCATCCAGGCAGGTTTTTTTTACTCAATCCTATTCCTACGATGACTGTGACTGTATCTTGTGACAGTAATATTTAGGAAAAGAAAGGTTGCATGATAAGAAAATACAACTCCATATAAATATTCAAATATTTACTCAGGGATAAAACAGATTATTTTTCAGGGCATGTCACTAGACTCATATAGAAGTGGTCTGATGCCATATTGTGAACTCTTTATTCATTTAGCAGTGAAAAAGGTGCACCTGTTTTCCTATGACAAATGCTGGATGCTAGGATTTCCAAAAACAGGTTGTAAACTTCTTCATACATTTCTCAAGTTTGAAATGTGTAATAAAATTCAGTCAAAAGTACATTAGTTCATGCACATTCAGGGAACAAGGTAGTACAAAAAACTATGAGTTTAATGCCAGACTGGAGGAAGGTTACTGGAAGGCAAGGGAGTTCAGGAGGGGTGGATGGCTCTAAAAGAGGTCTTGGAGGCATAAACCTTAATGATATTGCTGATTAGCAAAGTGGGGAAGTGAAGGAGGGTGCCACCATGGATGCGAAGAGAGGTGGTAAGAGGGATTAGAAGGAAGAGGGACCTCCACAGGAAATGGACACTGGAGCAAGTGGACAAAAGGGTTTAGCAGGAGGAGGTGGCATGTTACTGAAGGATTCTTTGCAAGGCTAAGGCTGATTATGAGCTGAGAGTTGCAAAGAGTGTCAAGAGCAACAAAAAGGGCTTCTACCTTCATGTAAATAGGAAGAGGAAGGGGAGACAGGCAGTGGGACCACTTAAAAAGGAGGAAGGAGATCTGGTAACTGATGTAAGGGATCGGGTGTTAAATGATTGTTTTGCTTCTGTTTTCTCTCCAAAGTGGGTTGGGGGAGAGCTACCTGGGGGGCTGGATGAGGTTGGGGTTATGGGGGGCACAGAATGAAGTCACCTCTCTAGAAGTCAAGTTGCTCCTCAGGGCCCTTGATGTTGCAAAGGCACTGGGCCCTGATGGGCTACACCTGAGGGTACTTTGGGAATTGGCAGGGGTACTCTCATGTCCACTGGTCTTCATTTTTGAGGCCACATGGAAAATGGAAGAAGTTCTGGAGGATGGAATCAATGGCTCCAAGCTTCAAAAAGAGTAGCAGAGGGGAATATAGGGAATTTCAGGCCAGTTAACCTTATGTCCATTCGGGGAAAGACAATGGAAAGGCTCATCATAGGGAAAGCTCTAGAAATCCTAGATAGGGATGGGAGGTTGGCAGCCATGCAGCACAGAGGTTGTAAAAACAGATCTTGCCCGATGAACCTTGTGGAATTCTATGATAAGGTCTTGGCTAGACAAAGGGATGCAGTGGATGTGGTTTACCTGGTTTTTAGCAAGGCCTTTGACAATGTGCCGCATCATGTCCTGGTCGACAAATTGTTTGACTTTGGGATAGATTGATGCACTGTCCAATGGGTTAGGGCTAGTTGATGGACCACAAGCAGAGGGTGACTATAGGGGAGTCATCAGGATGGCAGCTGGTGATGAGCAGAGCTCCCCCCCCCCCGGGTTCAGTTCTGGGACCAATTCTGTTCATCCTTTCTACCAATGACCTGAAGAAAGGGAATAACCAGTCTGCTGTAATAAATTCATGGATAATACCAAAGTAGGGGTGGTAGGGGTGATGGCCACAACTGAGAAGCAGGTGAGCCAGATCCAGAAGGATCTCAACAGGAAGTGGAAGTGGGTGGGGGACAAAAGGATGGCATTCAATGTGGATAAGTGCAAGAACTTGCACTTGAAACACAGGAATAGGTGTCACAGGTCCAGGATGGGGGACAAGTGACTAGGGAGCAGCACTTCTGAAAGGGATCTTGGGGTACTTGTTGGCAGCAGGCTGAACATAAGCCAGCAGTGTGGCATGGCTGTTAAGAAGGCAAACTCCACCCTTGGATGTATAGCCAGAAATGTTGTTTCCAGATCTAGGGAGGTGTTGATACTGCTCTACATGACTTTGGTGCGCTCACACCTGGTGTACTGCATCCAGTTCTGGGCTTCACATTACAGGAGAGACATACCTAGATTACAATCGGTTCAGTGCATGGTCACAAGAATGGTAGCCAGGTTGGGAGTGATGCCATATGAGGAGAAATTGAGGGAACTGGGTCTTTTCATCCTGGAAAAGAGGAGACTGTGAGGGGAGGAGGAGGAGGGCCGTGATTTGTTCTTCTCTGCAGTGGAAAGCAGGATGCATCCCAATGGGGCAAAACTCAAGGAACCAGGCTTCAGGCTGGATACCAGTAAGTACTTCCGGAGAGTTAGGACTCCTATTATATGGAATGAACTTCCAAGGGAAGTGGTTGAGGACCCATCAGTGAGTGTGTTCAAGGAAAGATTGGACAACCACATGTTGGGGATTACATGAGCAGAGATGGCTGAAGCCAGGGGTCAGACTAGATGGCTTGGGAGACCCCTTCTGACTTGCTCTGTTTCTATGTTATCCCTCCTCTGAAATATGTTTTCAATTTCCTAGCCATAAAGCATAAAAGATGGACATCCTCTTTTTCCCTTTATGTGACTTGGTGTGAAAACTGAAGAGTTGAAAGAAGGTAGTGCCCCTGAAAGTTAAAATGGCATCATATTGACAGATTTATTTACTTAAAAAAAAATCTCTCTTGTGCATGAAGAGAAGTGACTGGAAATATGTCTGGAATGTTTCAGCCTTGTGTGTTACTTCCAGATGTGTGTAAGCAGGAAAGAAATTGACATTGTACTAGCTGTAATTTTCAGCAGTCATTAGAAAGGTTTATACAGTGGCTTTCGGAGTTAATTTAAACCACAGATATTAGAAAGCTGTCTACCTAAATGCTTATACCATACCTGGGTACATACACCACATTCTGAGTTATACTGTAAGTTCTTTATACTTAATCGGAGCCCTTAAAACATATTAACAGATACGATATATCTATCTATAGTTTACATTAAATCTAAAAATAAATATAGTTATCATATTGGTATCCTGACTGCCCTTTCAGGGAGTCTTGGTATTGTGCACTCAAGAAAAGAAGGAAGCTGGGGTGGGAGGAATGGGGAAAAACTACATAATCATCTCCATTCTATTTTCTTACTCAAAATCATTCTTTCTAGCTTTTCCACCCATGAAAGGGGAGAAGAACTGAACTGAGTAGATTTGAACAGAAAAAGCCTACTTTGCCTTCTACAATATTAATACATACACCCTTTTACATTTTATGTTGTTACAACCTGGAGTTGAAATAGATGTAATTGTTTGTCTTACCATTTGATGTACACAAGATGCTCAACACTGTGAAAGTAAAGATATTTTATTTTTATTGTGGCATGGGAGTTAAATAAACTGACATTGTGTACTGCATAAATATTCATTGTGGGCTCCCTTGCTTTCACAGAGATTGGGAAATTGGTCAGGATTGAAGGCAGAATGGATGGAACTGAATACAGTGCAATTTTAGGGGAAAAGCTACAAGGGACTTGAGGTAGAGGTTCACCATTCATCGAGACAATAACCCTAAACACACAGCCAAAGTAAAATCAAAGTTGTATAAAAAGAAGAATCTGAATGTCTTAGAATGGCCAGCTCAAAACCCAGAGCTAAATCTGTGAGAATCTGTGGCAAGACCTGAAAATGGCTGTTCAGCAATGGATGTCACATAGCTGTAGGATCAGCTGGAGCCAACTGGAAGCCAGCTGAGGGTGTTGGGGAGGGTTCTGTGTATGTAGGGATGGAATTTGCATATGTGAGAGAAAGAGAAAGGAAAGATGGTTCAGGGGGTATCTTCCAAGACTAGCATTTTGTATGCTTGCAGTGCAAAGAAATGGGGAGGGATATTTGTAAATGCATGATGACAACAGTGAGCGCTTATGACTGTGACTAGGTATCTATGGGAACTCTGTGGGAAAGTGACCATGCCATACTCAAATTCTTGATTCTAAAAGAAACAAAAGCTGAGTGTAGCTAAATGTGTGCCTTGGATTTTATGAAAGTTGATTTTAATAAAAGAACAATGACAACTAAGGTCCTATGGCAAGCAACTCTAAGGAGAAAATGAGTCCAAGATGAGTGAAAATTTTTTAACAAGGAAATTCTAAAGTCACAAGTACAAACAATTCCCACAAGAAAAAACGATTAGAAGATAACAGAAGAAGCCAATATGGCTTCACAAAAAAACTTAGGAATGGCCTGAAAACAACAAAGTAGACATATAGGAAGTGGAAAGAAGAGAAGAATACAAAGGAAGAGTACAGGCAGGTAGCCCAAAATTGCAGGATGGTATCAGAAAGGCTAAAGGTGAGATTGAGATGAGGTTAATGGGGTTGCAAAAAGAAATAACTTTTTTTTTCCAGACATGTAAAAGAAAGCAAGTAAGTGCTGCTCAGCTACCCAATGAGTATGGCAAAGCTATAACAGATGGCAAGGAAAAGGCTGTAATGCCTTTGGCTTGGTCTTTGCCTACTTTGGCTTGACCTTCTTTCAAAAGAGGGTCAATGACCTCCTTGGCAAAGATGTACTACAAGATGAAGGGGCAGAACTGCAGCTTTAGATTGATAGGCTAAATAGTCAAGGAACACCTCATTACTCTGAATGAGATCAAATCTCCAGGGCCCAATGAACTACATCCCAGAGTAATAAAGGAACTGGCAGAAGAATGTTCAGAACAACAGGCTATAATCTTTAAGAAATGGAGGACAAGTGGAGTGCTGACTGGAGGAGGGCTAATGCTGTCCTTATCCCTAGCTTCACAAAGGGAAAAATTGAGGTCCTTTAGTCAGACAGCAATCCTTGAGAAAATTTCATAGCAGGTACGTAATCAGTCTAAAATCACCTTGAAAACAATGCAATGATTACTAGATGCCAACATGGATTGCTCAGAACAAACCCTGCCATACTTTGAAAAAGCACCCCATGATATTCTGATTAGCAAACTAGCTAAAAGTGGGCTAGATGGAACAGCTATCAGGTGGATCCACTGTTGGCTCAATGGAGTGCTTATCAGTGGCACTTTCTCAAACTGGGAAGAGCTAACAAGTGGGGTACAGCAGGGTTCACTCTTGGGTCTAGTGCTCTGCAACATTTTATTAATGATTTGAATGAGGAGGTGCAGGGCATGCTAAGCAGATTTACAGATGACACAGAATTGGGTGGGATAATTAATACCCTGGAAGACAGAAACAAAATTCAAACTCATCTTGATAGGTTGCTGACTGGGCTGAAAACAACAGAATGGAATTTAATAGGAACAAATGCCAAGTTCTGCACCTAGGAAAAGGGAATGAAATGCATTGTTATAACATGGAGGATGTTTGGCTCAACAATATTAGAAGCAAGAAGAACCTTGGAGTTATAGATCACAGGCTGAACAATGTGATGTGGCTGCAAAAAAAGGCAAAGGCTGTTTTGGTCTGCATTAAGAGAATGATTACTGCCAAATCACATGAAAAACTAGCTTCCCTCTACTCACCATTGGTTAGGCTTCAGCTTGGGTACTGCATCCTGTTCTAGGCACTACAGTTTAAGAAAGATGCAGACAAAGTGGAAAAGTTCAGAGGAGGGCAACAAAGATGATCAAAGGACTGGAAACAAGCCCATTTACTTGTTTATTTACCACCCAACCAAATGGTTCTCTAGATGGTTTACAGTCTATACAGCCCGTTTACTGCATCTTTCCATCTATGAGGAGAAACAGAAAGAATTGGGCATGTTTAGCCTTGAGAAAGGCTAAAGAGTGAGGGGAGATATGATAGCACTTTTCAAGTACCTGAAAGGCTGTCACACCAGGGAGAGCCAGGATCAATTCTTCATCATTCCAGAGTTCAGGATAGGGAATAGTGGGCTTAAGTGATGGAAAGCCAGATTCTGGCTGAACATTAGGCCCTCTTCCCCTTGACTATTAGAGCAGTATGACAAGAGAACCAATTGTCTAGGGAGGTCATGGGCTCTTCCTCATTGGAGACATTCAAGATGTAGCTGGGCAGCCATCTGTTAAATATGCTTTAATCTGGAGTCCTGCATTAAGCAGGAGGTCGAACCTGATGGCCTTATTGGCCCCTTCTAACTCTATCACTCTTTGATTCATCAGATGATCTCAATTCACAATCTCATTTTGGGTAGCACAGGGGACAACATGAAATTAAACCCCATATCCACAAGTGCTATAGGATGGAGTAGTCCTTTTGTCACTGCACATTTTCTTCTCTATATATTTTCTTGCCAGTATCTTTTCCCAATGATTTTGATAACTGATGCTTTCCAATCTCTTTGGTATTACTATTACTTATTCATATGTAGGTTATAATTAATGACTTTTGGGTTTTTCTGGTTCTCCTTAATTTCATCTCTGTGCAAACCACAGTTGTTGTTTTCTGCTTTGTGCAAAGCACAGTTGAATGTGAGGTCTAAATAGGATAAGCTGTGATATGTGCAAATAAGTGTTTGTTTTCAAACCAGAATAGGAAGCCCAGTTTAAACTGGTTTCCAGTTCTAGTTTGGGGGTAAACAATGGGGTGTAACTTTTGAGTAAACAATAACTAGAATTGTGCTGTATTTCAAAATTATAACAGTATATTTGAGCATAAACAGCTTGACTGGTTCATCCAGTTTTGCCAGTACTTAAGGTCCATATCGTTGGTATGTGTCCAATACCTTATCATTAGATTTAGGGTAAGAGGTGTAAGCAGTTCCTTGCATTTATGGCATCAAGGAAAAAAAATCTCTACAGAGCAATACTATATGTGTCTATGCAGAAATAGCTCCTATTGAATTAAATGAGACTTCCAGGTAAATATGTAAAGGATTGCAGCCTTAAATGTTCCATTCTTGTTTGCACTGTCATGCTAAATTACTAACAATATTAAAGAGCTAGTAAATCACTGCTTGTTTCATAGTGTTCCAGAAAATTTATTGTAAAGAACAGCTTTCATGGTGAAAGTGACTTCTGGCTGTAACCTTCAGACTGACTATTTAGGTAGACTCACCAAAGTACATGCTTACAGCCAGTAAAAAAGGAAGTGAATACCTTTTGTTGGTTTTAAGAATATAATCTGTATTGCAAGTTGATGGATCAAAAGCAAATGATATAGGTCTGGTGCATATTTCTTTGCCTCCTGTTTGTCTAATTACAACAGATGCTTTTCAGTTTTATACCCCAAGGACAGAATATTTGGGGAGGTGAGAATTATCAATTACATGCTGGGTCCTTACCTTTCCTGACCTATAAAAACAACTGGGGGGAACTGGATGAGTAAGTAAGCAAAGTGATGAGAACCCCTTTATGGCATGGCGTGATTCTATCTTTGCCCTTTAGAATTGTCCATGGGGTTTTCATGGCAAGGGTACTGGAGTGGATTGCCATTTCCTTCTCCAGTGGATCACGTTTTCTCAGAGCTCTCTGCTATGACCTGTCTGTCTTGGGTGGCCCTGCACGGCATAGCTCATAGCTTCATTGTACTGCACAAGGTCCTTCGCCACAGCAAAGTCCATGAAGGGGTAGTGACAGATCATCACAGACGGTGACTGCAGCCAAGAAATTAAAAGATGCTTGTTCCTTGGGAGGAAAGGTATGGCAAATCTAGACAGCATACTAAAAAGCAGAGGCATCACCCTGCCAGCAAAAGTGCGTATAGTTCGTTTTCCCAGTTGCAATGTATGACTGTGAAAGCTGGACCATAAGGAAGGCTGAGTGCAAAAGAATTGAGGCCTTTGAATTGTGGTGCTGGAGGAGACTCCTGCAAGTCCCTTGGACTGCAAGGAGATCAAACCAGTCAGTCTTAGAGATCAATCCTGACTGCTCTTTAGAAAGCCAGATACTGAAGATGAAACTCAAATACTTTGGCCACCTAATGAGAAGGAAGGACTCACTGGAGAAGACCCTAATGCTGGGAACAATTGGTGGCAAAAGAAGGGGATGGCAGAGGATGAGGTGGTTAGATGGAGTCACTGAAGAAGTCGGTGTGAGCTTAAGTGGACTCTGGGGGATGGTGGAGGACAGGAAGGCCGGGAGAAATGTTGTCCATGGAGTCGTGATGGGTCGGACACAACTTCATGACTAACAACAGCAACAACAGATTCTTTCTTGCCTACAGGAGGTCATGGTAATATTTGTTTAAAAGAAAAACAAAAAAACAAAACCTCCCTGTACCGCACTGCATTGGATAATTTCTGGCTGGTCTCCAATACTTAAATTCTGGGTTAGCTGCTAGAATGTGTGATGGCTTCTAAGTCTGGATGGGATGGATTATTTAGATCCCTTTTTCAATCTCCTTTCAGGCCTGGTTAATGGGACAAATATTACTTTGGTCACCTTAGCAAGTGTTCTATGTTGGAACCAGACAGGGGGAGTGTGCCTTTGTTAATTTTGTGGACCTTTCAGGGGTATCCTTCTGAGGCAGGGACCAAGATGGGATGGGAAGTTATTTGTTGTACAGTGATTCCAGTGCTTCTTGATTTCAAAATCTGTGCTGTTGGTGCTATGGAATTCCAGTTCAATGCTGTGGGTATTGGCTGGTAGTGTCCTTCTGGGTTCCATCTTACCGCCTGTACTGTTTAAAATATACTGAAAGTGCAAGGAAAGATTATCTGGAGTTTTGGGGTTTCCTGCCAACAATTATTCTGAAGACACCCAATTCTATTGCCCATTTTCATTGAAATTCAAGGAAGAAGGAAGCTGTTCTAGTTCTAAATCAGTGTCTTCATAATGGACTGGCTGAACAAATTGAAGCTTAATCAGAAGTGTACTTGGCTTATTGAAAAAAAAGGATCAAGGATGGGGTTATACTTCTCCTAAAATCTCAGGCTCACTGTTTTCCAACCTTGTCCCTGTTGCCCAGGTCTCAGCAGTGGCCAGAAGTGCAGTTTTGCAACTAAGGCTACTCTGCCAACTATACCCTTTTCAAGCAATGTCTGATCTGGCTTTAGTTACATCCTATTTAAACTACTGTAACATGCTCCATGTGAGGCTGCTTTCAAAAACTGTTCAGAAACATTGGTTGATCCAGACTACTGCAGCATGCTGTTGATTGGACATGGAATAACAGGCTTAAGTTACAGTAAGCCAGCCTCTGGCTAGATATCTGGGAAAATTTCCTGACTGTTAGAGTACTATGACAATAGAACCAATTACCAAGGGAAGTTGTGAGGTCTCCCACACCAGAGGCATTCAACATGCAACTTGGCAGCCATCTGAGACAGTTTAACCCATGTCCTGCACTGAGCAGGAGACTGGACCTGATGGCCTTCTGGTGCCTTCCAACTCTACTATTCTATGGTTCTAGCTCTGCAGTCAGTTACAGGAAGCATGTCATTCCAATGTTACAATTACTTCATTGGCTACCAGTCTGTTTATATAGTTTGGGATCTGAAAGATTGCCTTCTCCCACAGGAGCCTGTTCAGGTTTGAAGATCCTCAGGGGAGGCCCTTATCTTGCCACCACCACTTTCAGAGAGACATATGCTGGCAACATGGGAGGGAACCTTCTTGGACACTGTTTGCAGGCTATGGAACTCTGTGTCAAGGGAAGCTAGGTTGGTTCCATCTCTGTTGTCCTTTAGAGTTAGGAACAAAGATGTTTTACTCAAGTAGGCCTTCAAGTTGTAAAATGAACTGTGGGATTGGATACAGTTTTTATTGTATAATTTGAGGATAATTTTATATGTGTTTTAAATGTATTTGTTTTTATTGTTTTACGTACTTCTTAACTTTTAAATGATTGTTAGACATCTTGAATGCTATATCATTGGTAGAGAGGCAGGGTATAAATAAAATAATATGTAAACAAATAAATACTTATTTGGCAGCATTTGGTTTAGTATTTGTAAAGAAAGAGCTTTAATTTCAAAGAGTGACAACAAAGAATTAAGCAATTTTTAAAAGTTGGAATTTCTCTACTTAGTTTTATAAAACTCAAATGATAACATTAATGAAAAACAGTGTTATCAATGTTTGGATTTTTCAGAATTCTATTTCAGATTAGTCATTAATAATGCTCTGACATTTAAACAAGAAGAAATGTTTCCCCAGTGAACAATGTTTATAATTTTAATCACAGTTCCTCAGCCTTATATGTATTTACTGAACAAACTATTAAATGCAAAGCAAAGTGACGTGACATTAAGATATTAAGCATACAAATCACGGAATACAAGTTCCTTGTACCTTGCAGTGCACATTTTGTTAAAAAATGTTAATGTGTGCCGGACAAAAGAGCCTCTCAACTTTATAATTTATTTAGAAAATAAAAGTCAGAATTTATTCCAAGAACACCCAGGAATAATATACATACTCCATTCATTTTTGCTTATCAATTAACAGCTTTCCCATGGCATAGAACTAACTGAAAAAGTATAACTAATTTTAGACCTTTGCCATGATTACATGCCTGAAAATGCTCTGTGATGAAGCTGGAAACCATGTTGCATTCACTGCCAGCATGTAGAATGTTCCTGGCATTTGCACCCTGTTGCTTTCCATGACTGTTGTTTTGAAAATGAGTAGCATTTTAGATGGTGTGCAAGCAGAGGTTTTGCATTTTCCTGATGAATTGCTGTTCAGCCTGTGGAAAGAAAACATAATGCACTGTGGTTTGAGGGATGAATCAGAGGTCACTAAAGCCCTACACAGACACTTAAAGATGAATTGTGCCTGGGCACAATTCCATATTTTAAAAGATATAAAAGGAGATTAAATTTCTGCTTAACTTTTCCATGTTAAGTATGAAATACTATTGTATGTTAAAAATTAGAATTAATTACAACCTTTTGAGATGGAAAAACAAGGAGCAACTGTCTGAAATTATTGGAGAAGTCAGACTATGTCTGGGAGGGAAAGAATGAAAATCTTATGTCACCATAGATGTAACTGAAGCTGATGCTGGTCTCTGGCATCCATTCTTCTTTTCTTTTATAAACATTTTAGTAGGATGATGGCCTGGCAACATTAAGGGAGGCACTGTGAAGCAAAGCACTGGGTGAGGCTGCAGCCATTTGTCATCTTCATTTACCCAGAATGCTTCTAGTTTCTCTCCCTGGCATATGAAGGGCTGCACATGCCCGTTGCTGCCTCACTGCATGATAAGTTATCAGTGGGATGGACACCTTGAGTCCACTGTATTTAGGGCATACTCAAACTTGATGGCAGCCAAGGGCACAAGGAAACATGTTTTAACTTTATTGTTGATTTTCTGATTTCAGAATGCTCCTTTGTAAACATACATTTTGAAATTTGCAGGGGGAAGAAAGCAGTTTTTGGGTTATTTGGAGCAGAACAGTGGTGAACAACAAAGATAGCATTTTCTCCTACCACTTTCCTGCTCAAAATGGCCCCTCCTAAACTTGATTTTCTTTATGAAAAGTAGGTTTGTTTCATTCATTACATGCATCATACAGTTTCTCTCAAGAAATATTTTATGACTCTTAGGGCACAATCTAATGCCGCACAACTATGCTGCCCATAAACTTCTGAACCCGAAGTCTCCTTTGCATTGCATGCATGGAATGAAGCATGATATCAATGGTCTCTGCCACTGCTGCATCCCACACCATATATTTTCTGGAGGTGACTGTTTTTGACCATCTAGATAAGCACTTGGGAAGGAGGTTGGAATGTCAGTAGGAATCAGCAAAAGGCCTTCATCCCAGCCTCCTACTTTCCCTGCTTCCAGCCTACATCTTTTTGTTCTTTCCAAGGCCCAGTTGCAACCTCTGCTCCTTTCTTGCTAACTGTTAGCCTTTAGAATTCAAGCGCTAAGACTGCAGAAACTTGGAACTAGAATTATGTATAAGAGCATAAGAAAAGCTGTGCTGGATCATAGCAATAGTCCAACCAGACCAAAACTCTGTTAACATAGAGGAAAACCAGCTGCCCACAAGATTCCTCAAGCCGAGTTCCTACTGCCCAAGCTCCTCAGCAACTATTGTACATAGGCATACTGCCTCTGACAAAAGAGGCAGCATATAGCAAACAGGGCTAATAGTCATCAATAGTTTTTGCCTGCATAATTTTGTACAATCTTCTTTTGCAGCCATCCAAATTTGTGTACATCACTACTTCCTGTGGCAGTGAGTTCAATAATTTAGTTATGCACTGTGTGAAAAAGTTCTTCCTTTTATCTTTTTTTGAATCTCCCACCATTCAGCTTGATGAAATGACCCAGGTTTTTGGCATTATGGAAGGAGAAAAATGTCTTCTCTAATTTCTTTACACTTGTATGCATAATTTTAAACACCTCTATCATGTAGCCCCTTACTTGCCTTTTTTTTTACCAAGCAGAAGAATCCTAGTTGTTGTAATTGTTCCTTGTTGCAGTTGCCCCAACCCAAACATTTTTCAGCAGTGTAATGTCCTTATTTTAGGTGTTGTGACCAAAACTGTACATAATATTCTACATACAGTCACACTAAAAATTTGTATAAGGGGAATACAAATTGACAGTTTTATTTTCAATCCCTTCCCTAATTATGCTTAACAAGGACTCTGCTTTTTCACAGTAACTGTGTACTGGGTTAACATTTTCATATAGCTGTCCACCACAACCCCAAGATCCCATTGTTCATGAGTCACTGCTTGCTCAAATCTCATCAGCCTGTAGGTGAAGTAGGATTTATTTATTTATTTAATTTGCCCTAACATGCATTTTATTTGTTTCCATTGAACTGCACTTGCCATTTTGATGCCCATTCTCATACTGTGGAGAACTCCTTTTGGAGCTCCTCATAATCCCTTTTGGTTTTAACCAGCCTATAGTTGGGTGCCATCAGCAATCTTGGCCATTTCACTGCCTATCCCTAAAACCATATTATTTATGAATAGATTGCAAAGCATTGATCCAAATACAGAACCCTGTGAGACTTCACTGTTTACATGCCTCCATTGTGAATGGGGGGAACCTTCTATTCCCACTCTTTACTTTCTGTTCTTTAACCAGTTATTGATTCACAAGAGGACCCCCACATGCACACCATGACCATTTAGTTTGCTCAAGAGTCTTCAGGAAAGGACTTTTTCAAACCCCTTTGAAAAAATGTACCTGATTGCTCCTATTCATGTGCTTATTGACACTGAGACATTACTTACCTTTTCAGAAGCCATGTTGGTTCTTTTTCAGCTGGGCTTGTCTATATAGGTGCTTACAGATTCCAGCTTTAATAACACTTTCAGACAACTGAAAGTACCCAGAAATTTTGGAAAAGCAAATTTCCAGATGGTATTTAACACCAGTTAAGTTAAATCAAATTGATGACAAATATCCTAATATATGTTGGAGATGTGGTAGAGATCGGAACTTATAAACATATGTGGTGGGATTTTGAAAATATACAAAAGATTTGGATTATGGTATTTAAGGAAATTAGAGAAATTTTAGATATAGACAGAAATGTCACCGAGAATGGTGTTATTACTGTTGACAGAAAAACAAGATATAAATGAAGCTAAGAAAGAATTGATTATAAGTGTGATAATGGCAGTTAGGCTAGTGATAGTTAAATATTGGAAACAGAATTGGTTTTGCAAAGGCATGAATGGTATAATGAAATATGGAACATGGTAATTAATGATAAACTGATGACAGCAATCAAAATTAAAAGAGGGTTAATGAAAGCAAATAAATATGAAATATGGGAAGATTTTGTAAAAGCAGTACTGATAGAAGACAAAGGCTGTAAACCCAATCAAGATTATATGAATTTCTGAAGGGGATATGGATATAATTGAAGTGTATTATATATTATTAATTGTTATAGGATGTGAATGGTGGTAGTATTGGTCTCTGGGGTGGTGGAGGCACTTTATTGTGTTTTGTGTATTGTGTTTATTATTGTGTTTTGTTGTGTTATATTATTGTTGTGATGTATTTATGCTTTTTTTCTGTGCATTAAAAAAATTAAAAAGGGGGTAAAAAAGCAAAGAAAAGCAAATTGCCAGTGTTTGCAGAGGAGAGCAACAAAGATAATCCAGGGTCTGGAAGCAAACCTTACCAGTAGATATTGAAAGAAAAAGGCAAGTTTAGCCTCTAAAAGAGAGGACTGATGAAAGATATTATACAAGTACTTCAAAGGCTGTCACAATGATGAAGGCCAAGAAGACTTCTTACTCACTCCAGAGTGCAGCACACAGAATAATGGGCCGAAGTTACAGGAAGCCAGGTTCCTACTGAATACCAGGAAGAACTTCCTGACCGTTAGAGCAGAACAACAATGGGACCAGTGACCTAGGGAGATGGTGGGTTCTCCCAAACTAGAGGCTTTCAAGATGCAACTCAACAGCCATTTGAGAGGGATGGTTTATCTTAGAGCCCTGCACTGTGCAGGGGTTTGGACCTGATGGACCCTTCCAGCTGTACTATTCTATGAATAGATGTTAGTCCACTAGTGCCATTGCAGGAGCACAGCTGTGGCCCTTCCTTCTACCTGGGCCACCTCAGAGTCCTATTTCCAAACACTGCAGACAAGGCAGCAGCTTTGGGCAGCAACCAAAGGGCCCAACCCTGTTTGGTGCCCACATGGCACCTATTTGGCTTGGCTTTGGGGGGAGGCTTTGTTTGATTGTTGCTTTACAGCTGAAGGAGTTTTATTTTTGCCTAGATATGGAAGGGAGGCTTGGGAGCGCAGCTATAAGGGTGGTAAAGAGTAGGGGGAAATGGGGTAGTGGGGAAGTAATTTGCTTGCACAGGAGAAGAGAGGACAGACATCTTACATCTGTTGTCAGGATTAAGGCCTGAATAACTGCAAGTGCTCACAGAACCAGGAATGCCTTTGCGGGCACTTACAAGGAGTATCTGTGGAGCAGTTATGCAATGCAGCTGGAGACCCTGAAGACCAGCATAAAAGGATTCCCTGCACTGCTGCTCCTTGCCACAGCAACACAAGTGTCCTGGTGACTTCTTGTGCTCTGGCCCCTGTTTTGCTATGCCTTGTTCAAGACCTGCTCCAGTCCATTCCTACCTTGTTCAAGTCTGTTCCTACTTGCTCCAGCCAGCACCCTTCCTGCTCTTCCCCCCTTTCCTCTGACTAGACCCTGCCTTGCTGCAGTCTCTTTCAACCCTTGCATCAATGTCTCTGTGGTAAACTGACTTTGGAACTGTGCTCTAACTCTATCTCTTTGTGTGCCAAACTCAGACTGCTTTTATCTGTGCCTTTGACCCAGCCTTGCTGACTCCAGACCTATGGCCTGTAGTGAGCTCTGGACTCAGGTTGAGATCATGCCCTGAACCTGGCATTCTGCCCAACTTGCTGCCACCCATGGCCCAGCCCCCACACCTGTCCCCTCTTCTGGTCCCTCCCCCAGCCAAACAGACTCTCATAGGCTTGTCAGTCTGTCTTCTGGTCTGCGATTGCTGTTGCTAAATGCAAGGTTGGTCCAAAACAAAGCCTCTTTCATCTATGACATGATTGTAGATGAGGGGGCCAACCTGGGTGGGAAAAGTGTGTGTGTGGGGAGTTCTCTCCCAGCTGTGCCCTCCTGGATACTTCATTCAGCACCAATATTGCTTAGAGGGCCATGGAGGGGGTGTGGCCATAGTCTATGAAGATACACTCTTCCTAACCAAATTTCTGGTCTAGCTGAGGGGCAGGTTTGAGTGTTTGGGCCTGATGTTGAGCTCTAAATATAGATTAGGAATTTTGCTGGTGTATTGCTCACCTTGCTAGCCAGGAGTCTCTCTGCCTGAGCTGACAGGACCTGGTGTTGAGGACCCCCAGAACATTGGTTCTGAGTGACCTTAACTTCCATGCTGAGACTGCTTTATCTGGGGCAGCTTGGGACTTCATGGCTGTCATGACAACCATGGGACTCTCACCGGCTCAGCTCACAAAATGGGACACACTCTGGACATGGTCTTTTCTGTGGATCTGGAAGATGGTGGATCAGATTTGGAAGAGTTAACATTAACCCCATTGCCATGGTCTGGCTAGTTTCTGGTGAGGGTTAGGCTATTGGCCCATTATCCCCTCTGAAAGGGTGGGAGACCTATTAAGATGGTTGGCCCCCAGAGACTGATGTATCCAGAGGGTTTCCAGATGTCTCAGGGGAGTATCAGTCTTACATGGCTGGCACCCTTGTTGAAGCCCAAGTCACTCTGTGGAATGTTGAGATGATTTGCGTTGTTGACATTTGCTCCTAAGTGCCCTTTCCAGTGTTGTAGAGCCTAACCAGCTCTATGGGATACATCTGAGTTTAGGGTAATGAAGTGAGAAGAGACAGCTAGTGTGTAGGTGGAGGAGATCTTGAGGCAAATCTGACTGAACACAGTTTAGGGCCCATTAAGCCTATTCTGTGGTGATAAAAGTGGCAAAATGTCAATATTTTGCCATTTTTATTACATCTTCAGAATGCCATCCAGCTAAACCAGGGTTCTCAAACTTTTTGACCAGGGGGCCAGTTGAAAGCTGCCGGTGCTAGGCACTGGCCGAAAAGGTGGTACCTGGTTGTGTGCGTGGGCTGGAGAGGGGGCGGGGACAGGTGCGTGCCCACACAGCGAGGGAAGGCAAGGGGTGGGCACCCACTGTGAGGCGGGTGCACTAGGCAGCAGCTTGCTTGCTTGGAGATCGTTTTCTCCAAGCAAGCAAACCGCTGCCTCCCGTGCACAGGGCAAGGTGGGCATGTGTGTGGGTGTGTGCATGGCAGGTCCAAATGGGCATGGCGGGCCGGATAAATGGGCATGGTGGGCCAGATCTGGCCCCTGGGCCATAGTTTGAGGACCCATGAGCTAAACTTTTCTGAGTGGTTCAGGACTTCCTGCCCACTGGAACATTCTGTGGTACTGTCAGTCATGATTGCCAGCTGACCTCATTTAGACCTACAGTGATATTTCCTACCTGTATCCTCTGTTATCTCCTACACAGTAAATGTTAGTGAATTGCAGTGAATCAGCTTGACTAATCATATCTGGATTTCTTAGATTCCCTGTCCTGTGGACTCAATAGAAGTGACCTCTGTGAGCTAAATTAGTTAGGGTTAGTTAAGAACTTTGGGTAACAATCTATTTTTGAAAGTTCTATATAACCAGTGGTTTGTTCAAGGCATCATGATAAAAGAATTAGAATCCGAATTTTCAGCAATAAGCTCTCTGCTGAGTCCTCTGAATACATACATTTCTATTCAAGCGCATTGTTCACTTGGTATGGGACATTATGATCATATTGAAAAATATAGCAGAAAGTTATTGAATGACCTAAGAAAATATTCTTAGATATACCATAAAATTGTCATTTTATGCATAATAAGCCAAATTTTCATTTGATGTATAGATCTAGAATGTGAACTCACATTTGGTTTATTTCTATGACAACCACACAATTTTGTTTGGAATAGCACAGATTTATCTGAGCAGTGCATCTGCTTCTCTTGCATTTGTAGCTTGAATTCCCAGTTCTCAGTTTGCAGTGTTATAACCTCCAAATCATGGTTGACAAATACAGTTTTGACCTCATAATCCATTGCTTTAAAGTCTCCTTTTAGACTGAAATGAAAATCCTTTATAAATGGAAAAAAATAATCTTAGCTGTTACGGCAGAGATGAATTTAGTGAACTAGGTTTGACATGGTCTAGTCAGTTATCTAATTCTCCCGCTGTTCCTAGAGAGCATATTCTTTCAATACCTAAAGTATCTTTGATAGTCCTTCAACACTTTCATGGAACTCTCTAAGATAGAAGATCTGTAACTGAAATTTTGACAAAATGGCAACCATGATGCTGAATATTCTCAGAGCCATTTGCCAGCTTGGTCATTGAATCCATGAGGCATATGAACATGGATCTTCAATGCTGACATTCCTAACTAGAAAGTTATTTGTTGTGGTCTCTGTGGATCACACATATGGGGTCTGCACCTGCACAGAGCCTGCTGTTGGGAAGATTTACTAGCTAAGAACACTTTGGCGGGAACCCCTCCCTCATCTCAGCCATTGGTATAATGTTCATTTCAAATGTTCATGTTCATTTCCTCAGTTGTTCTTCAGCTGCCTTTACCAGTGCCTTGCGAAGTTCACCTTAGTTCTATTCTCTTAGCTTTGAGTGTTTTTCTCTACTCTTTTTCTCCTTACTATAAACTCTGTTTTTCCTTTTCAGTATTACAGATTTTTGAATCCTCTTATTTCTCAAGTATACCCATTTCCCCCTATCTTCCACCGAAAAATCTTTCTAAAAATCTTCTTGGTCTCCCTGCACTGTTCCAATCTCACTAACCTTTTATCTTTTTTTTCTCTGGCTTTATTTCCACCAAATTACTGATGGCATCGAAAGCAGCAGTTCACAAATGTCAACAGATGGACATTCTCTTTGCCTGCTCTGTCTGAGTGAGAAGCAACAGGTCAATCAATTTCCTCACCTCCTTCTGCTGCCTTCCTCCCTCATGAGCCACCTCTACCTTCTCCTTCTTAACAAAACACCATCACTAGATCTGAGCACCAGAGACTCCATTCCCAATCACCACTCTCTGACCTAGACAGACATTCTGCCTATTTCATCCCTCCAGTGTACTGAGGTATCTTTGAACCTTGGGGGTATTCTTCATACCAAGACCCTTACTATGGTCCTCATACAGAGTGGATCTTTATGCAACCCTGAGAACAGTACCAAGAGCCCGATATGTTCCAGAGGCTACCAACTCCACCTCCTTGCCCTCTCCAGCCAACTTCTTTGGCCTTCAAGTTCCAGGGACTCCCAGAGAGCCTCACCTCATTAAGACCATAACTCTGCTGCATCTGTACAATCTAGTCAGTCTTCTCTGAGATGGTTATGTCAAGGACTTTGTGCTGGATATGGATACATACATGTCACCTGTTCCATCTACATTCCTTCCAGATGTAACCATCACCTTGTAAGAGCCTGCATCACCATCACTGAATGTGGACCATTCACCAGGGGTCATCCTCTTCTAATGTGCTCCTCCTAACCATGCAGCAATCATGAAAGGCCCCTGCATTGATGCTACAACTCCAAGGAGTCTTGACAGTATGTACAGGGTACAGGACAAAGACATTGATTTCCTTTTCATAACCCTAAATTAACTTTATTTTTGCGGAGTTGGCTCATTGAAGGTCATATCCTGAGCACTCAGCCTTGGTCAACAGAGAAGGTCACTGACTGGATGCCTTAGGAAGGTGGATTTATTCCTCCTAAGGTATGGGACTCCAGGTGGCCAAGTACCTGGTCAGTCTCTGAGATAAGTTGGGTGCTCTCTGCAATCACCTACTGGAGCAGCAAGGGACCTTGCCAGAGTGTTCCAGACTGAGGAGATGTGTCTTTCAAGGATCCAAATCAACACCAAGCAGACTGTGGGACCAAGGCTATGATTAGTGTGACGATAATTCACCTAGTCTCTCTCAAGAGACCTGCTTCAATGGAAACAGGCTCTTCAATGAGAAGACTGATGAACACTTGGACAGCATCCACAAGTTGAGGATGATGGTGAGGAAGATGGACCTTCAGCAGCCACCTCCTACAAGACCACATAAGTAGTTTGGCATGTCTTCTACCTCCTTTCCATCTCCCCGCTTCCCCCCCCCCCCCCCCCCCCCCCCCCCGATTTATATCCTGCCTTTTTCCTACAAAGGGCTCAAGGCAGCTTACATCATTCTCCCCCTCCATTTTATTTATTTATTTATTTAAAACATTTCTATGCCACCCCATTTGCAAAAAGCCTCGGGGTGGCTTACAAAACAAATATCATTTGCACAATTAACCTTAAAAATTTTGGAGACATTTCGGCACAATATAAAACCCAACAAATTATCAATTAACAATTAAAATAACTTTTAAATAAAAAGGTCTTGGCCTGGCACCGAAAAACAAATAACAACGGCGCCAGGCGGACCTCTCTGGGGAGCGCATTCCATAGGTGGGGTGCCACCGCAGAGAAGGCCCTCCTCCAGGTATTCACCCTCCTTTCACGGAGGGTTCCCGGAGAAGGGCCTCTGCCACCGATCTCAGGGCAGGAGGGCATATATGGACTCAAACGCTCCTTTAGATAACCAGATCCCAAGCCATTGAGGGTTTTATAGGTGATAACCAACACCTTGAATTGGGCCCGGACTTCAATCGGGAGCCAGTGAAGCTGACGGAGAACTGGGGTTATATGAGAACAATGCCCAGTCCCCATAAGCAACCTGACTGCTCTGTTTTGCACCAATTGAAGTATCCGGACTGTCTTCAAGGGCAGCCCCACGTAGAGCATGTTACAGAAGTCTAATCGGGAAGTTACCAGTGCATGTGTCACTGTTGCCAGGCAATCGTTCTCCAGGTAGGGACACAGCTGATGGATCAGCTGAAGCTGAAGGAAAGCGCTCCTCACCACCGCCGTCACCTGAGCTTCTAATGACAGCTCTTGGTCGAGGAGCACTCCCAAGCTGTGAACCTTGTCCCTAAGAGGGAGTGCAACCCCATTCAGGACAAGGTCCAGGTCCCCCACCCCGAAGACCGACCCACCTACCAACAGGACCTCCGTCTTGTCTGGATTGAGCTTCAGTTTATTGGCCCTCATCCAGCCCATTACCTCGGCCAGGCACCGGTTCAGTACAGCCACTGCCTCACCTGGATTAGTTGAAAACGAGAGGTAGAGCTGGGTATCATCAGCGTACTGATGATTCCACAGCCCACACCTCCTGATGACCTCTCCCAGCGGTTTCATGTAGATGTTGAATAGCAAGGGGGACAAAATGGGCCCCTGCGGAACTCCATGGCATAACTGTCATGGTGCAGAGTCATAGGCCCCCAGCACCACCTTCTGGAATCGGCCATTGAGATAGGAGCGGAACCACTGCAAAGCAGTGCCCCCAACCCCCAATCCCGCTAGCCTATCCAGAAGGATACCATGGTTGATGGTATCAAAAGCCGCTGAGAGGTCTAGGAGAACCAACAGGGACGCATTCCCCCTGTCTCTCTCCCTGCACACGTCATCATACAGGGCGACCAAGGCAGATTCAGTACCATACCCGGGTCTGAAGCCGGACTGAAATGGGTCCAGATAATCAGTTTCATTCAAGAGTGCTTGAACTTGTCCCGCCACCACCCGCTCTAACACCTTGCCCAAGAATGGGATATTGGCCACTGGTCTGTAATTGGTAGCCATCTCTGGATCCAGGGATACCTTCTTTAGGACTGGCAGGATTACCACCTCCTTTAAAGGGGCAGGTACCTGGCCATCCCTTAGAGAGGCATTGACAACCTCCAGGATCCAGGTCCCTATCCCATCCTTGGCTTTCTTGAGTAGCCAAGATGGGCAAGGGTCCAGTAAGCAGGTGGTAGGACGTACTTGTCCAAGCAGCTTGTCCACATCATCAGGCCACAACAACTGAAAGTCATCCATCAATTTTGGACCAGATGGCAACATTGGCACCTCCCCAAAAGGTTCTGATTCATTAGTAGAGTCCAGCTCGTGACACTGAGCGATTTTCCCCTTAAAATGTTTGGCGAAGTCGTCACAGCGGGCCATCGAGGGTGGCACGAGATCTTTCTTGGGGCCCGGGTGAACCAGCCCCTGTACTACCCGAAAAAGCTCTGCTGGATGGCATTGTGAGGAGGCAATGGAAGTGGAGAAGAATTTCTTCTTCGCCGCCCTCACCGCCACAGCACAGGCCCGATAATGGGCTCTTAAGTGTGTTCGGTCAGATTCATCCCATGATTTCCTCCACCTACGCTCTAGACATCTCCCAACCTGCTTCATCGCCTGTAGTTCAGGTGTATACCAAGGGGATGAACGGGCTTTGCCAGGTGGGAGAGGATGCTTAGGAGCAATCGTGTCAATAGCCCTGGTCATTTCCCCATTCCATAGTTCAACCAAGGCATCGACAGGAGCACCAGCCTTATCAACCGGGAATCCCCCAGAGCCTTCAGGAATCCATCCAGATCCATCTGGCTCCAGGGGCAGACCAGCACAATCAGGTCCGCACCCTTACAGAGGGAAAGGCCGCTCTCGAGCTCAAACCTCACAAGGAAGTGATCTGACCATGACAGGGGTGTCAGACACAAATTCCTCACCCTCAGATCACCTTCTTCCTGCCCCGTCGAGAAAACCAGGTCCAGAGTGGGTCCACGTTCATGGGTTGGGCCAACGACATGTTGAGACAGCCCCATGGCCGTCATGGAGGCCATGAAGTCCTGAGCTGCCCCGGTCAGAACCGTCTTGGTGTGGAGATTGAAGTTCCCCAGGACCAACATCCTGGGAGTCTTCAACACCAAATCTGAGACAGTCACCGTCAGCTCAGGTAGGGAGTCTGTTGGACAGAAGGGTGCACGGTACACCAACAGAATTCCCAGTCTGTCTTGGTCGCCCAACACCAAGTAGAGGCACTCTAGATCTGGCCTCGAGAGGACAGGAAGCCCCATGAGGGAAATAGAGGCTCAGTAAACCAAAGCAACCCCCCCTCCCCTCCCCTCCAGGCGTGGTTGGTGCTGGATCAGATACCCGGGTGGGCACAGTTGAGAGAGGGAGACATTCCCCCCCTCTCCCGCCCAGGTCTCTGTAATGCAAGCCAGGTTGGCCCCCTCATCCACAGTCAAGTCATGGATGAGGGATGATTGTGAGCTGGCAAAGGAGGGCCAGATCTTAAGAGTCTGGTAGGGATGCACAGAGATAGGCATTTCTTCAGATACCCTGGCCCCAGACAGTTTAGTGCTTTGTATATTAATGTAAGCACTTTGAATTGGGCCTCAGTGGCAACAGGCAGCCAATGAAGCTGGCAGAGGACAGATGTGATATGCTCTCTAGTACTGGCCCTTCTTAGGTAGGCATACATAAAATGTTATTGATGAAATTTCTGTATTTTGACATAATTTCTGTACATTTGGATGTAACATTAAACCATAGTTTTGTATTGCAAGAGCAAGCCTGACTTAAGCCCATTCATCCCTAGCACAATCATGAGGCAATCAGAGGCGTCTATTTCAGTTTTAGATTAACTAATATTTGGTGTGTCATCTGAACTCTAAACTGTGGTTAATTTTAGCCATGGTTTGTTGAAATAAGACAGCCACATTATTCAAAGTTTGAACATGATAGGCAAGATTATCCATAATTTGTTCATTCCAGATTATACTACAAGCTGTGGTTAATAAAAAAGGAAAGTAAACTCTTCCACATGGTTGTACTGAAGATGGAATTCTGAAAATATGTCCATACAAACCCAGAAAAGCTCTTGATAAGAAGAATAGCATCATGGGGGCATATGGAGGAGTTAGGTGAGGACAGTAGAGTGCCAATACCAATAGTCCAGCAAAGAGTTCAGATATAAAGCAATTTAGAGAAGACTGAATCAAGAGAATGGCCACAGCAGTGAGTGGAGGAGTCAATCCAAAGACAAGTAGGAGTAAAGTTCCAAATATACTTCTAGGCACACTGTAGAGACAGTAGTCGTTTTACATTTTTGTCCTCCAGTGTAGCTAAAGATTCTGGCAGTTTCTGCCACAACTGCATTCAAAGTGAAACTTGCCTTTAGCATGCCCCTTGGAATGCCTGTGAACTTTGCTACATATTTTGCACTCATTGCACTTGGAGAAATCTCATTATTCAGAACCATATAGTAACATGCCATATCTAGAACCTTCTAATCTGCACCTTGGAAATTTCTGAAACTGAGTTCCTTTATTCCCTCATTAATCTGGGGCAATTTCTTCCCCTTGCAAAGAAGCAATCATCCACAGTAGAGGCTGCATCTATGCAAGATTTCCAGATTTCCAGACAGGATGCACATCTGGTGTTGCATGCAGTAACCCAGGACCAACCCAAGTTACTTCAGTGCCTAAGACAAAGGACAAGGTGCTGCTATCTACACATCCCACATACAGAAGCTGAGCCAATTGGCAATGAAATCTTACTTCAATACTGGTGGTAGGATGTCATTTTCCAATACCTGAGTGCAGGAGGCTAACCTAGGACATGAGGGATAGGTCACTTGGCTCTGTCCTCCTAACACCTTGCCACCACTCTCAGTGCCAGCTAACAGAGTGCTCAAACAAAAGCCACAATACCAAAGTGGTAGCGGCAGTGTGCTTTACATGAGCAGAGCAATGGATGTGCATGCATGATTCTGGCTGGAGCATGTGACATGCAATACCCATCTTTCTGCTGGCTTGTTTGGTTAGGAGATTTGCCCAGTGGTATTGTGACGTGCTGGCAACCATGGATTGGGCCATGGTTCAAAGGAGTGGAAATAAGTATGGGTCTAATGGGGAATAGCTGGGGAGATGTACTCAGAAGGAATTGCTCACAGGCTGCCAATTCTCTGCCCTCAGTATGTACCATCTGAGATGGTTCCTTCAATCTGCCCATAGTAGGAACAGTCCTGTGGAACACAGGGGATAGATTCTTCTTGGGATTGGTACTTCATACTCTTACACATACTCTTGGTACTCTTTTGAACTTTATATATGCTACACATTTTTCCCAGAAAAGTGTGCCTCAAACAGCAGGAGCTTGGGAAATGCTGAACTAGAGTAACTTGCCTTAGAGAATGGAATAATAGCATGCATTATGCAGCTTCATAGCGTGCATGGTCACCACATTCTCTTCTAATGTTTTGGATCACATTTCATGAATTCATGGTCTGCAATTTGTTTATGCTTCCCCAAGACAAACATGGTAAAATAAAGCAAATGTTCTGTTTCAGCAGTGAAGAGTGTATTGCATTAAGCAATGAATTCCATCTGGAGATTTTCCCATATTACTGATATTTGTGGTGAGTATAAAAAGAAAAGACATCATTCTAGAAAACAATGGAGAAAGAGAATGTAAGTAAGACATTGTGTATAAAGGAAAGGTACATTTGAGACAGACTGCACGTACCTTGGGATGGGGGGTGGATAAGAACATGTTTGTTGCTGATTTACTCCTACACACTCCATGGGGTTACACAGATGTAGGTACAACAGTAATGCAACCTCCACGACCTGGTCTCCCATTGCCTTAAAACCCTGCAGGGTAATGGGACATGCCACCAGAGGAGAAAAGTACATTGTTGCCCTCTCTGTGCACAGATACAATGACAACATGAAAGCCCAGAATGCAGAGAATGAGTTCCCTGGCAGTAAGCCATAGAAAAGGCAATGAGAGCCCATTTGTCTGATTACTTTACAGTTAGGTATTGTTAGCTCTATATTTTTTCATGTTTCTAAAAGAGCAAGAGCAAAAGTGAACATTTATTTTATGTAATGCAGATAATTTATGTATATTTACATTTTGCGACAGAAATATTCTTCTTATGGGAATATGCTGAAATGGCCTCAGCCCAGTATGCACACTAACTTGGAATGAAGATATATTTAATTCAATTGTACTTAAACATACAGAGGATCCAGTTGCCCATTTGCCAGCCTATAAACATTTGCTGGAAGCTGAGTGCCCCTAGCCTTAATGGAGGTTTTTCTTCATTAAGTGGGGGTTTCTTTACTTATGTACTGCACAACTTACATATCAATAAAGAGAATATAAATAAATTTAATAGAGGCAAAATATTTTACTAGAATTAGATACATTAAGATTTTGCTCCAGCTAATGGTATTCAGCATCATATGTATCTTTACTGGTAATAAAAAAAAATTAAATATTTATTTTCTTCTGTCATGTAGTAGTGTTCTACAATTCTGTTTGCCTGTTTAGTTTAGCTCTCACTGCCTTTTACTGTTCTTAATGGTCTATTTTTGAAATCTTTTGGTAATTGATTTATACAGATATTTTTAGTTAAAATATTTCAGGTGTGTTTTGAACTTACCTAATGCACTCTGGACATTGATGTCCACTGAAAATGACTTCATAATAGATTAGCTGTGCTTTTTCAGTAACAACTGATGCTACAGTCAATGAAGCAGTGCTGTACCAATGCCACTCAATCCTGCTCTGAAAATGTTATTGAAGGGTGATTGATAAATGCCACCTGAATTTTTGAAGACTTAAAGCTAAACGTCATATTTAGAAAGTTGGAGTAAAAATGGGGGGGACACTTGCCTGGCAGTTCTCTGTATTTTAATTTTTCTGTTTTAAAGCCCCCTACCAGCATTTCAGGCAGTGGGCAGAATTAGCTTCACCTGGTCTAGCATGACCTAGCTGTTTACCCAGTCTGTTCCCCTGTTAGACAAATGGAGCTGCTATGGATGCAGTAATCCAAAGCCAGCTATTCTTGCACTCCACCTCAGAACATCTCATTTTGGAGTAATAGACCTCCTGTTGCCAGTAGGAACACAGCAGATAGCACTTCTCTTCTGTGCTTACTGTTAACTATGGTGCAGTGTTAGGTCTTGAGTACAGTTTTATTAACCACAGTTTTGCCATCCTTTTAAACCAGAGATTGGGATCAGTATTAGAAGCTGATTTCAATCCCACATAAACAAAGATTGTTTTTATCTCTTAAAAGCTTTGGCTTTTTAACCTTAGGCAAGGAATCCCATAATGGAGCACCTCAGTCATGAAGATGCTCCATGCTCTAATAGATAACTATTTTTCAGGGACATGAAATATGGAATAAGATCTTCTGTTAGATTTTAATATGCAAAGGAGTTTCTATGGGAAAAGATGCTCATTTGTGTACATTGGCCTAATATTAATATTGTCTAGATAATAATAAATAGGTTTTAAAGTGAATAGTCAGCACTTTAAATTGTATCCTGACACAAATAGCCATTCAGAACAGTCCTGGCAATCTATTCAATAGAAAATAAGCTATTAATTTTTTGTTAGCTGCATCTTTTCAAGGGTGGACCCAGATAAAATAGCTTTTGATGTTCTCTATGTCATTAGGAATTGCTCTGAAAAAGGATGAAATGGTATCTAGGCATTGGCAATAGCAATGTGATCACCAGGGCACTGAGCCAGCAATCTTATGCCCAGTTATCTGGGAATAAACCCCAGTGAATTCAGGTGAATTACTCCTGCATTTAAATGTAATTGCCTGTAAGATCTATGTTTCTATGATCCAGAAAGGCTCCTCTACACACTTTTTTCCTCGGGATTTTCCTCTGTTTTTCTATATGTTCCATTACACAATCACTAAGTACAACAGAATTGCACAAATACAATAAAATTCCATGCCGCAATTCAAGGATATTCTAGATTTCCTTGTTAGATAATCCTTGCTATAATGTTTGCAAATAATGAGAGAGGACCTAAAGTTGACAATATGATGTAAATCACCTGCAAACTACCTTGTGCAAGGAATTGCCAGCACACAATAAAAATTTCATATAGAAATACTGCCAGTCATAAAACTACATTCTCCCTCTTCCTTTTATGAAGAATTTGCCTGTAGAAAGATCAAATCGATGTGCATTTGGAGATTGCACAAAACTGAAACTAGCCACTTTCTAAAGCTGCAAAGCTTTAGGAACATCCTGCATCTCTGTGCAACTTCAAGAGCTCTTTCACTTTGCACACTGTTCAAATACTTCTGATGTGAGCCCCTTCAATTCATTAGTCAGTCTTTGTTCAAGGAGGACACGCACTTAATTTTTCAAGCTGCAGCATGAAAGCTGATGTAGGCATAAACCCCAGCATCTGGCAATGCATCGTGGTTTTTAAGATATTGTTTCCCATGGTGCATGATGTACAGGCAGCTAGCTGTGAAGCATGCACAAAACAAACTTACTGTAGTCTTCCCTGTCAATGTCATAGATATTGTTTGTTGTACTTTATCAGTAAACACTTCCCAGGATATTGACTAGACAGGCCTCCACATTTCAGTCCTTTGTAGGTGTGCATGTACACATTTACAAAATTTGGCAAAAATTGGCAGCCCCCATCCCCAGTTGCAGAATTTGTGCCACCTGTTATTGTGGATTCAGTAAAGCCTACAACAATCCATGGATTGCCAGGGTGCCTGATTGCCTCCAGACAAGCCACACTACAGAGAACAGTCCTGGTTTGCATGACATGGCAAACCAGGCTATTTACCTATGATAGGTTGCTGTGTCATGCAAACCCAGTTAATGTGGAAAGGGTTTTCTGAACATAGAAAAGTTGAACACCTCTGACTGACTTGGGGATCTGTTTGTTTCAGAGCTCTCTATACATGAGACATATGCAGTCTTTTTTATATATTTTCCCCTGTTTTTATTTTTTTAAACAGAAGATAAATATGAATACATATTCTTCAAAATATATCAATAATATTAGCATCTAAATTAACAATAAACACTGTGCACCCACGCCCCAGGAGACCAGTTGATACCTCTATTTCACTTCATATATTGTAACAATGAACAGTATATAATGTACTTTATGCCCATATCCCTTCTGAAAATTCATATATTCTTGATTAGGCTTACAGCCTTTCCCTTCCATCAGTACCGCTTTTACAAAATCTTCCCATATTTCATGATATGTATTTACTTTTATTACCCCTATTTTGATTTATATTTCTGTTGTCAATTTATCATTAACGACCATATTCCATATTTCATTATACCATTCATTCCTTTGTATAATCCGATGCTGTTTCCAATATTTAACCATTACTAACCTGGCTGCCATTATCAAGTTTGGAATCAATTGTTTCTTAGCTTCATTTATATCTTGATTTTCAATCAAGAACAATAACGCAATTCTTGGTGACATTTCTAAATTTATGTCTAGAATTTCTCTAATTTTATTTAACACCATAGCTCTTATCTTTTGTATATTATCACAGTCCCACCACATACGTTTGTGAGTTCCAATCTCTTTTTCACATCTCCAACAAATATTAGAATATTCATCATCAATTTGGTTTAACATAACTGGCATTAAATACCATCTCCATATCACTTTATATCCATGTTCTTTAATTCTAACCGACATATTCTTATGTACTCTTCTATTGCAAATATTCTTCCAATCCTCATCTTTTATTTCACCTACATCCATTTCCCAAACTGATTTTAAACTTTTTGTCTGATCCCCTAATTCTATTAATATTTTATAAATTTTAATGATTCTTCCTTTACCTGTATATTCTTCCTTAAACTCACATTCATCGTTTCTAATTTTGTTAATTGTCTTTCTTCCTCTTTGAATTTTTCCTCCATCTGTATCCATTTTTCTAATTGTATTAAATTTAACCAGTTTAATTTGACTTCTGCCAATATACTCCTTAATGGTGTTATATTTTTTCGTACTTTTCCAGTCTTTCCATTTATATATTTGATTAATTTTTAGTTTATTAATGCAATCCTTTGATTCTATTTTTGGGAATTTCCCCATTTCGACCACTGGTGATAACAGAGAAATTCCTGCCGTTAATTGCTGTCTCTATTTTTCCCATACTGCCATCATATTTTTTTAAAAAGGGATTTTGAATTCTCTTAATGATCTTTTAATATCCTTTTTAAACCAGTATGTCTCTAAGTGATCACCTATTTCCCTTAATTCTTTTAATTCATTATCACTCCATGTTAGTTCTTTGCTTTGGACTAGAATATCCAATTTCTTCTATCTCTATATCATTTCTAATTGCGTTTACCAGTACTTCCATCATTAATGCAAATAATATTGGGGATAAAGGGCAACCCTGTCTTGTTTCTCAGCTTAAGATTATTGTTTCTTTAATACCATCATTTACAATTATTTTTGCCATATTTTCTGAATATAATTGATTTATTACTTTCTTAAATTTTATTCCAAATTTAATCCCATCTTTTCTATGAAAATCTTCATTGTAGGCCATTCCACACAATCAAAGGCTTTAAATATATCTATTGCTGGTATACTTAAGATATATGCAATCTTCACTGCAGCTTCTTCAAGTTATGCTGACTTCTGGTGTGTGTGTGTGTGTGTGTGTGTGTGTGTGTGTGTGAGACACTGTAGCACAGATTATGTCTTACAGCAGTTACAGCCCTTTCTTTAGAAAAATTGTCTATAAGTAGTATGTGTGTTTTACATGAAAGTATGCCATTCAAAAATTTTAAACTTACACACACATACACACATATTCTACTAAATAAAATGAAATTGGTTCAGAGGAAACAGATGCATTATGCATTATGACCAGTGCAAGTAAATTTCTTCCATTATAATTTCTGGTATAATTTAACCCTTTGGACTCCTAAGTTATATTTGCTTTGTAATTTGACTCTGGAAAAGAAAGCTGAAGGGCCAAGACATTTGATTCTGAAACCTATTTTTATTTGGTTAAGTAGTATTGGATTGGGGATTTATTGGGATTTTAACTGAGTATACACATTTCTGGTAACATCCAGATCAGAGATATATAAAATGAGTGTAAATCCAATTGAATTTTGTCATTCTTTTTTCCATGGTTAGTCATCATTTGATGTAAATTTAAAAACATTAGTTTACTAACCTGTGTATTGTGCTATTGTTTTGTTGTATTTCTGAAGTTTATATTGAATATGTTTAACTTAAATGTAAAGTGGCATTGGATTGTAATCCTGTATCCACTTACATAGAAATAAGTTCCACTGAACTGAATGGGACTTGTATCTGTGTAGACATGTCTATCTAGATTGTGTTGTCGATATTGTTTGCAGCCTGCCCTAGTGTTGATAGACAATGTTAAATGTTTTTCAGAAAACTTCAGAAACATTTTTTGTTTCCATTCACTGGTGGAAACAACAGGCATTCCCCAAGCTCCCATATCTGGAAAGACTTGCAAAATTTTTGGAGCCATCACATATGGAATATGTCATGTGTAATTCTTAACTGGATCTTGTGGAAGTAAATCAATCCAAAAATGTCAGAGTTGGACCTGGTTCTACATTTTTGTACTGAAGATACATTACTTCCAAAAGAGAGTAGCCTTAAAGGGTGGGTTTGATTTGTCTAGAATAATTCTTTTAATAATGAAACAGACGCTAAGTTCCATAACATTTAAATATTAATTATATAATGAAAAGAATGGAAATACTGACATTTGTTGTATTTATCCTTAATATTATTCTTACAATTTATAAAAAGAAAACAGTATTGCTTCTTCATGCTTGTTCTACATGAGAGTAAAGTCTTCTACGAGACTACTGCTAACACTATGTACTCTTCAGGACAAACCAAGTGCACTTCAGTGTGCCTACTATAAGGGGAAAAGAATTCTACTGTTCGATAAAATCCATTAACATTGTTACAGAATACTTTTCAGTTGTATTGAAGATAGAAATATTGCAGAATGGAATTACTGACAACTGGCTGATTGAAATCAGTGTTGCACCTCATCCAAAATCAGTAGTCTAGAAAATGTATCTTGTTGTACACTTTTACCCAAATGCTTGGTTGCAGCACCCCTTAAGCTAAATCCTACATGTGTATGTGTATGTATATGCATGTACACATGAGCAATGAAAAGTGCTTGGTATGGGTGGAACTGGCACACATATCATCTTAGATAAAGCCACTGTGCCGATTTCTACATGAAGTTTTATATTCTACAGCTGTGTCCTGCCTAGATTTTCCCACTATACACCCATCAGTGAAGCTGGCAATGAAGGTGAAAACATGTGTAGACAAAAAAATAGGACATTAAACTCCTGAGACAAAAAATAGATCCTAATATAGCTATATTAAGTAGTTATATTGATTTCATATGTTTGAGAGAAAATGTTCCTTCCCCTACTCCCAATGTTTCATCTTATGATTAAAGAAATGCCCCTGAAGTAAAAACAAATCCCATGTCAAGAAGTGCATATTTTGCCTTTGTGCTGTCTGTTCACATTCCAAATTACTTTTGAAAGAGTATTGGCCAGGGATGAAAAGTCAGTGTATATGGTCTGTAATGGAAGTCAAGGAGATGTGGGACCACTAGAGGAAAAATGCAGCATGGTAGTAGGGAATGTTCTAATTCCATGTGTTCAACGTTCTGCTGGTTTCCAAAGGGTGGAGTACATTCTTGTTGATCACTCAGCAGGATTTTTGATCTGTGGGATTCGCTCCACCCCCTAATGTTCCATTTGCTTTTCAGACAGGATTTCCTAATCCTATATTGATATAGTTTGGAGAGTAACAGGTCAGCTGCCAATTAAACCAACTCAATTAACATCATTTTCTTATTTCTGTCATTTTATATTCAACAGATAATTTCTTTGAAAGAGTGCTATAAGGAGACAAAGCTTTTCTACATGAAGCTATAAATTCCTGTATCTCAGCTTAGTCACAGAGTTCAGATCTGAGCTATACAAAAAGCTTTTCATTTCCTACTTTTCTGCTATGAACTTCTAAGTGAAAATATGCTATAGCAGAATACTTCAAATATACAAGCAGAAGCAATGCATTCAAAATTATACTCCATTTTCCCCATCCTAAAAAAATCCTAGGGCAGTACTCTGAAAAAATAGAAGTGAAACTGGAAGATCATGATATCATCTAAAGAATCTGTGAACAACTGTGAGTAAGGAAGCATGCACACAATAGATGCCTCATGTAGAAAAGCTGAGGTGTTGCTGAAGGACTGGTACAAACAGAGAAGCACAGCAGCTCTTTGACATGTCCTTTCAAACATTACATTTGTCACAAGTATAATTTCCTCACAAAAAACATATTGCCATTTGTCAGTCACTTTTAGAAAAGATTAGATTAAGAACCTGTCAAAATATTGTATCTTCATGCATTTGTCCTGAAAAATCTACATGAATGACCAGCAGCCAAACAATGCTTTCCATCTGTGTGCCTTCACAAGCATTCTTATCAGTTCAAACATGGTAATTAATTTTATTTTCAAATATGATAATTTATTCTCATTAATTATAAGTATTTGAATTCCTCTACCATCTTGCCATCTTTCACTAGGGTTTTATCCTGGTACTATGACCACAAAATTTCATATGTGACAAGCAGTACACTCCCCAACCTATAGTCCTGATGCTATTTATCCTCAATATTCCATTTTCCCCCAAAATATTTTAATGATTTAAGTGTGTGTGTGTGTTTCCTTTCCAAGCACTACCAAGTCAAATGGATTCTAATCTTATTAGCATAATTACTCTGATCAGTGGCTTTAAAGCCTTAGTATATATTTTGCAACATCTGCCCACCCCCTTCCAGTATCTTTTTCCTCCTCTACCTTCTTCCCTGCTGTTTCTGGAGATACCTCCATCTTTTGGACGTTGGAACTTGCCCACTGATGGTTGAGGCTGGGACTGCTTTGCCTCATTTGAGCCCTGTAGAGGAGTGTGATAAATAAAGGAAAGGAATGGGGGAAATAAAAAGTTGACCTCAGGCAGGATTGAGGGGAAGGAGTTTTATAGCAAGGAAATCCCTGATTTTAAAGACTGTTCTTCAGTGCATACTTAAATTGCTATGACTTACGACACCATTTATTTTTAAACCTGTGTTGCTGCACAGCTGCAAAGGCTTTCATGCAGTGACTAGAGTTTAAAAAATAAGCATCCAGAAATGGCAGCATAACCCCCAATTCCCCTGCAGCTGCAACACTATACTGTGACTTGTGACACACACTTGTGCTAAAAATACAAATGATAACACACATATATTGATAACACGCCAGGGGTCAGACTAGATGGCCCGGGAGACCCCTTCTGATTCGCTGTTTCTATGTTTCTATATGCCCACAGAGTAGGAGTTGCATTTTGAAAAAATGCTGACACAGCAGCAGCTCACAAAATGAAAATGGCTCTAATGTAGATCATACCTAGATTTCCAAACCAAGATTCTCTGACTCTGCAATAGCCAATCAGCTCACCAAGTTCATTTCAGAATACTGAGTGATCATTCAGTGTTCTTTCTTAAAGGGAAATTTAACCAATTTCATAGGCCTCTGACTTTTCTCATGTTAGAACAAAAACTTTACTCAAGCTATAATAAGAACTTCATAAGAAACATTGGGTTTTTATAGGCTGAATTCCTCAAGTCAATTTATCCTTCTAGACTTGTGTTCAGTAATTTCATTGACCTCAATAGGATGTTTATGAAACTACTCTAGACTAAGTATTTTGAGTATCACTAACTGGTTAGTAATTCTGGTTTCTGGTTTAGTTAATAAACTGTTGAATTACAAAAGAAAATTAACTTTATGGGGAGTGAAAGAAGCTTAGCACGGATGCAAAATGAAAATAGAAACACTAGTAAGGAAAATGAGGATAATTAAAACATTCCTTATTCCAGTTTATACTCATTGAAAGGCATCTATTGATTAACAAAGACATAGCAGCAATCAGCCATGTTTTTTGTCTTCAGGTCTTAGAGGGTGAACAGCAACTGTTTCCCATGACCTTATGTATAGAGAAAGGTTAGATCATTGCCATGGTCATAACCCCAGGATCATGTGGGTGGCATATATGTCCTCCCAAGCTGTGTGAGGTCTTTGACACACTAAGTTTACTCATTTGCTAGGAGAAATACATGATTTTTTAAATGTGATAAACCAGTTCAAGAAGAGATGAGAATTGAACTGTGCTTTGCATCGTATCTTCATGTCCTGGGCTCCTAGTACTAGTTCAAAAAACACCTACATCTGACAGACAAATTAGCAAAGAGGTAATTCCAAACAAGCAATTCAATGCATTTGCTATTGATTTTACAGTTGTAACAGTTAAAAGTACTAAAACCAGAATAAAAAATAACTTGAAATTGTCTGGTTGATATTTTTAAAGACAGCTAACAATAAACAGAAAGAGGGTAATCCTGCTTTGCTCCCTTTGTGACAAGAAACATTTCTAAGTTTTATATAATTGTATATGCCATCAAAAACCTACTGTGAACAGATTGGCTCAGACTCACATTGTGAAGGTACTAAACAGTTTTCAGAGAGACACTTCTCCTTGTCTGTAAGATTTACATCTCATGATATCTGGCTGACAATTATTATTTGCACCATAATCAAAGTACTGAACCATTCATGCAGCAGCTGTATAATACAAGCATTGACTGCAGTTTTTACTTGGAAGAGCCTTTTCTACAATAGAAACAATTTATCGCATGATTGCCTGTGCCTGTGATATTTACCATAATGAAGAAGGCCAAATCCTGTGGTTCCACACCTAGCTAGATATATTATACGAATGAAAATTTCTTGTGACTTCTTTGTGTACCTTTATTTCCAAATTCCTGTTGAAAGGTATTAAGTGCTCAGAATCATGTTTTCCTTATTTGTCATATCTGTAACACATATATGCAGTCTGTCCCTGTGAAGAACTTTCTTGAGAAATGTCTAGAGATCAGCAAAATTTTGTTAGGAACCCACTCTCCAGTCCTTATTCTGAATGTTCAAAAGGTACAGCTCACACTGGATCCTGCTTAGTTGCTTTTGATTACCATAGTGTCATCTACAACATTCTCCTCTCTTGTGTTTTCACATGAGCTTGGCTAAGATTTTTCTTCCTTCTTTTCTCCACTCCCTGATCAATTCTTTTCCTTGGTTATATCATTCTGTTAGCTTTGTGTTTATTTTCTTTAGCAGATCTTTTGAGCTCTCTCTTTACAAGCCCGAGTTGAAGCCCGTAGTACATTGTTGTAGTTGTGTAAACAAGCATCCAACAACCAATGGCCAGTCCCAGTATTCACTTTGTTTGGGAGGTCATTTCATAGAGTTCTGCCAGCACTTTACCAACCTCTTCATTCTACTGGCTGATTTTGCACTATACCCTCCCTTCTGTCTAACATGACATGATTATAACCCTATATTGCGATAGCATAATGGAATCCAATCTGAAATAGGAGTGACACAGAATGGGTTGATGAATTTCAACCCCCTGCTCAGTGAAGGACTCCAGTTGAAAGTATCTCTGAGAGTTAGCTGTCTAACTTCCTCTTGAATGCCTCCAGTGTGAGAGCCCATGACCTTCCTAGTAATTGGTTCCATTGCTTTATGGAGCGCTTGAGGAGCATAATGTTTATTTATTTATTTGCTGCATTATATGCCACCCCACAGCTTAAAGGCTCTCTGGGCAGTTAGCAACAAAACAAACTGCCAACCTGGCCAGTCTCTCCATGTTGGTATCAAAAGCTGCTGAAGTGTTCTGGAGGATCAAGAGGAGTTATTCCCCCCTAACTCCTGGCAGAGGTCATCCCACAGGGTGAACAAGGTGGTTTCAGTCCTAAAGCCAGGCCTGTAGCCCAATTGAAATGGATCTAGATAATCTGTTTAATCCAAGAGTACCTGGAGCTGCTGGGCCACCACCCACTCAATTACCTTGCCAGGAAGGTTATATTGGCTATCAGTCTATACTTATTCACATTCCCTGAGTCCAGGTTAGGCTTTTTCAGGAGCAGAGTAATTACATCCACCTGTTCTTTGAAAACAAGATTGCTCCACCAACTGCTGGATGAATATCAAGGTCTGCAGGACCCAGAAGCATATAAAGCATTGATTTGGCTTTCCTCTTCTTCTTATGTGAGATAGAAACACATGTATAACAAGAAGATCTTGCTAGGTATGTTGTCTCCCTGGAAGATGGATTAAAGATATAACTGGATTGCCAAGGTTGATGAAGCTCACTGATACGTATCCCTTCCTTCTTATCCATGTGGGAACAAACTACACTGCCAAGCAAAGCTTTGAAATACTCACATCAGACTTTGAAACTCTGGGGAGGAAAGTCAAATAATTTTCTCTTCCAATCTTCCAGTTCTTGGAAGATGAATAGACAGGGAAAGAAAAATACTGCTGGTGAATCCCTGGCTAAGAAGGTGGTGCTGGTGTGAGAGATTTGGATTCTGGGACCATGAGTTGCACTTCCCAGAAGATGGACTGCTTACAAGGACTGAAAAGAATATGTTTGGCCACAACATGAAAAAGCTTACCAGTTGGACTTTAAACTGAATCTTACAGGGAAGGGAGAAGTACACCTGGGGCTAACAACAGACAAAAGCTTATGTACCACAACAATAATAGCTCTCAAAAAATGTAAGAAGAAAACTAGACTATAAAGCCTAAATTCTTTGATGTATATATACTAATGCTTGCAGTATGGGAAACAAAGAACATGAACTCTTAATATAGGATGGTGAATATAACCTGATAGGTATAACTGAAACTTGGTGAAATTAATCCCATGGTTGGAATTCAGCAACTGAAGGATAGAACTTGTTCAAAAAGAACGGAAGAAACAGAAAGGGAAGCAGAGTTGCATTATGTTGGGAGTAAGAAAGATGGCTGTTTTGGGCATTTGTTCTCAAGGACTGCTAGCTGGACCTCAGAGGAATCAGAATCAGAAAGAGAAGAGGGTGAAGAACAGGAGGGGCCTAAGAATGTGGACCTTGTGGTAACACCAAGATGAGGGAAACAGAGATGCTTATCTCAACGCCAGACTCCACAGGTGGGCAGGCAGTCTCTGGGAATAACCAAGATGGTGGGAGGGGACTTGGAACAGGGGACTTTCTCAGACACAGATGAGGTGGGCACAGCTCTTGACCCCATGAGACATCATCAATAGAGGAGGGCAGTCCAATTTTTCATAGATTAAAAAAAACTGTTGTGTCATATACAGAAAGGTGTGTGTTCCTGAGAAAGGTTGTTTTTATGTCCTGGCAGTGCTATTTCCTCAAGCTCCTTTCCATGCACAACTTGATGCTGGACATATGTCAGTTCACTATCTCTGAGATCATGCTGACATTTTAAAAATATTTATTGTTCACATTACAAAAAGATTGTGTTAATGCTAACAGGATTCATTGACGCAAATTACCTTGATGTGAACATTGTGCTTGTTTATTCTGTCAAAGGAAAGACTGCTTCTTGAAAGTTTCATGACATCAAAGATGAGGTAGAGGAAGCCATTACAGATAATCAGTCATGCACAATCCTTTCTTCTTTATAAAGAAGCATGGGCAGTTCCTTTGGGCCTTTGCTGCTGTAAGGACTGGGGATATTCCTAGGGTTGCAAACATAATCTGATTATTCAGTTCAATACTGAAATGTCATGGCACATTTTGAAACATTTCCTATATCAGTTCCACCACAACTACAAACATAAGACAATAAGCAATGAGCTTCTAATCCATAAGCAATATTGGTCCTGCATGTTTCTGGCTTATCTTGACTCCTGTTAAATACAAAGTCAGTAACTCATGGATTAAGAGGTAGGCAGCAGCTAACCTACCATATCAGGGGCCTACTAACTAGCTCAGAGTCTCTGCTTTTCAAAAAATAAAGAATAAACAACTTTCTAGGCCATGTAAACCCTGAGATATGAGATTAAATGTCCAGGCACTGTTCTGTCCAGTCATTTTTTAGCTTCTACCACCTTTCAGTTTGCTTAACCAATGCGTGAATTGACATTTTCTACCACTTGGAGCAGTGATTACTACTCACATATTAGGCGTATATTAGGGGCATTATCCATAATGTATTGTTCCTCTTTGTGGATTACTTATAAAACACTATAGGAGCCTTAGTGTTTTACTTATAAAACACTATAGGAGCCATAGTGGTATAGTGAAATATAACAGACTGTGTCTAAACCAATTGGTCTCATTAAGGATATTCACTGTGAGGTGCTATTAGTTAGGGGCGATCACTCTTTCATTAGCTTTCTTTGGTTGTATGGAGGCATACCTGTCAGTAGGAGCAGGTGGAAGAATTGCTCTGAAGTCAAATCTGTTTTCCCTCCTTCACTCTTCAACATGCTATAGACAAAAGGCAGTAATTGCTTTTGAGGAGAGGGTATATGGGTAACCTCTGATTCCAACATTGATTGTTTCTTCTTGTTTGCCCCTTCCCCCATGCTTCACTGTTGGGGTTGAGTACGATATTAGTTTGGTTTGCATTTCAATGTACAACTTTTGCATTTGGTGAACCTAAACACAAATGTGAATGTAGCTAAATATCTGTACTTTTCCAAACTTGACAATTCAGTTCACAAAAATCAGGAATCTGTAAACTTGCAAAACTGTGTACATTTGGAATAGTGTATTCAAAATATGTATACTTGAGAAAACACACACAGAAATTAGTAATTTATTGAAAAAATAACTTGAAAAAATGTCACAGCTGAAAAAGTGTGTACAAATATCATAACATAGAAACAGAGCAAGTCAGAGGGGGTCTCCTGAGCCATCTAGTCTGACCCCCGGCTCCAGCTGGCTCCACTCATAACATGCCTACCATGTGCATGACATAAATTATCCATGTGGACGCTAGTTTTAATCATTCATTTATTGATTATATTTATATCCCACCTTTCTTCCATGGTGGAACAAAGGGTAGTTCCATGCATTTCCTAGGTGGTCTTCCAAGCTGAGACCAGCCCCAGACCTGCTTAGCTTCAGCAGGTTGGATGCCTGATGTGCCTCCAGACCATCTAGCTAAGGCACTAGCTATGCATACATTTGAAAAATGCGCACCAATTGCATTTATTTTTAAAGACACTCACACAAAATATACGCAGATTTTTGTACAGTATCTTTAAAAAGTTTGCAATCCAGTGTAGAAACTTGACAGAATGAATTAAGAGGTAGAAAATAAGGACTAAGCAAAATTGAAGTTGACAGATTTGCCCATCTCTGTTCATTGTGCTTCCTTCTGGCTGTTTGTTTGCCTACATTGACCTAAAAACCATGATATAGAGAAAAGGTAGTAATTGCTTTTGAGGAGAGGGTGATTTTACACTTGATGCCAGATCTCACCAATCAGTGCTTTGCATAGTCTTGCTGTGGGTATGGAGGTAGATTTGTGACTGACATATAGGTTTATCATCATATTTCCAATGAGTTTTAGGCAAGCTCATGTTAACAATGAGCATTATGCCAAAAACTGGAAAAACAGTTACATTTAGCCACTTAAAAATAACACACACAAAAACCAGTTACCATAAGCATACAAAAGTAGGCTCATTAAACTAGAGACCACTTAATCAAATGGATAAAATATTATCCTCAATTGGCAGATACATTATATCCATGAGTAGAAATTTTCTTTTAAAAATGTAAATACTAGAGCCCAAAAGTCATACAAGAAATGAGATGGTGGTATGTCTATCCAACACTCACATATATGCAAAATAAGCACAGTGGCAATACGCAGCAATCAAATTTGGCAAAACAAATAACCCAACCCAAACAAACAACATCTTCTTAGCATTATGGTGTGGTGTAGTGGTTAAGAGCATGGGACTGGGACTCAGATGATCTGGGTTTAGTCCCCACTCGGCCATGGAGCCAACTGGGTGACTTTGGGCCAGTCACAGACTCTCAGCCCAACCTACCTCACAGGGTTGTTGTTGTGGGGATAAGATGGAGGAGGAGATGTAAGCTGCCTTGAGCCCTTTGTAGGAAAAAGGCAGGATATAAATCGAAAAATAAATAAATATATATATAAATTACAACTGGTACCCAGGAGAAATTTACTTCAGGACAAACCTTGGAAAGAAGGTGGAGCATCAACTATAAAGCAAATCTAGGAAGATTCCATTATCATCATTAACTGCTGTTGTGTATAGCCACTGTGCTTATCTATTTAGATTTTTTAGGCTTATCTGATACTGAAGTTTCACACAGAAATGTCACAAACTTGTCTTTCTTCATTTCATGGTCTTCTGAGCCTACAATTTTCATTTTTCTCCTGTTCATTAGGTTGCTTTAAAAACCTAAATAGCACACATACCCTGATCTGGATCAAGACCTTGGCAGGGGAAAGGTAATATAGCTTTATTTCAACTGCTGCTTCTGTCTCAATCTAGATTTCAGGGGGTACAGTATTTTCTTTTTTCTTTTTTATACCAATAGAAGCTTCTCTTTCAGTACACGTAATAGCTGCAGGGGAGGAGGGCTTGATTCAGATTCAGACTTGTACCCAAGAATTCAGCAAAGGGCCAAAAGTCAAAGCCTCCTTATCCTTCATCACATTCCCAGTCTGACTCACCCCCTCAGCACAACTGCCATTTTCAAAAATAGAAAAGATAAAAAATATCATTGTCACAGTGGTTAATTATGTTCATGACATTTCATCTTATCAAATTTGTATCCTTGCATCTGTGATATGCTCTTATTTTAGTACAACACTTTATTGAAACTAGTGCAACATGTTATATCATCAATGAGAAGAGAAGAGAGAAGGTGGAAGCAATAACAGAAATTAGTACAAATCATATGGTGGACAGGGAGTGCCTTTATTTTTTTGCTTGTACAAAGCAAATCTTGTTACTGAGCCAGTTTGCCCTGAAACTGCTGAGACTGATGGCAGTGGAATTCCTGTGTTTATATGGGAACTATTTAATTGGAAGGAAGGTTTTGCCATGTCTTCCTGTTTTCAGAATGTATCCCAGATTTAATCTTCCTAATCAAAAAGAAACATGGCTTCATGCCATAGACACATACAGTTTTACTTCCAGAAAATAAACTTTGACTGTGTTTACAATCTGTTTTTTCAATAAGGATTTCATTTTTCCTTGGGCAATAAATAATATTTTAAGAAAGTAAAAATATATACACTGTTTTAATACCATGCCACCTCAATATCACTGTTTCATTTTTTAACAAAATGGATAAATCTCCTGAAGAGAATACAGAAGTAAATTTGCTAAACAAAAACAAAAAAACAGCAGAAATGAGACAGAATGTGAGATAAGCCAAAATGACTCGTGCTTTTAAAGCTGTTTTCTCATTTGAAAGCAGACAGAATTGCTTCCCTTTGTCAGTCATTTTTTGCACCTGTCTCCAAATGTTTTTGTGGTAGTTGCTTTTCCACTGCATTAGCCCAAGGGGTCTCTAAGCAGATTACAATAAAATAAAAACACAATATTGTTGCATTGTTGTTAACTTTTCATTTACCTGTTCTACCCTAATGCTGATCTGGTCCATCTGCTTCTGGCCAGATGTAATCATACTTGCCCTTCTAGGCTCACTACCCATATCTCAGAGGTAGAACAAATGCTTTACATGCAGAAGGTGCTGATCATGTAGCAACTGATGGATAAAACCTGAGACCCTGGAGAGCTACTGCTAGTCAATGTATAACAGTGGGAGGATTGGTGGATCTATGGGTGAGTTGCAGTACATCATCAAGTTTTTCTTTCTTCCACTTTTCAATAACAGCAGCAACAATATGATTTCCCTCCCACAGTAAATTATACTGCTGAAATGAAGAACTTTTCAGGCAATTATGAGAAGAGACTGAGACTGATTTTGTGAGGAGAGACTGAGATACATTCGATTATATTGTTCAAATGCCTGGCTCTTAAGTTTTAAAGTCTAGGGAAAGTCAAAGGCAGAAGAAGAAGGGGAAAGTGAAATATGAGAAAAATTGGTTCCATAAAGAAACCACATACTTGAGTTTATGAAAGATGAAGAGCACTGTCAAAGACAGGATATTCTGGAGGGCAATCATTCATAGGGTTGTCATAATATGTAGGTGAAATGATGACACACAACAACAATAGCAACAACATCCTCCTCCTCATTGCCATCATCAACAACAGTGCCCACAGAATCCCTGAAACAGGATGGGTACAAGGGCTTTGTCTGCCCAAGCTCCTCAGAAACTGTTGTAAACAGGGATCTGTTTCTGGGAATGGAAGGAGCACAGTAAACAAGGCGAGTAACCATTGATAGCCTTCTCCTCCATGAATTTGTCCAATTCACTTTTAGAGAGAGAGAAATGTCTCCTTCTCCATTTTTCCCACCTCATGCATAATTTTAACATTGTATCCAGTTCTAAATGAACCTCTAAATCAGGAGTCCTCAAACTTTTTGAATAGGGGGGCAGTTGAAAGGCTGCAGTGACCGTTGTGGGCCAGTGAGGTGGGGGTGCCTGGAGGCGCAGGCCAATGAGGTGCCATTGGGCACACGCGGCGGTGGCTTGCTTGCTCAGAGATCTCCCAGCGAGTCCAAAACCATCTCCGAGCGAGCAAGCTACCACCTCCCTGCCCGCTCTGTGAGGCAGCGGTGAGCGTGCGCATTCTGGAGGCAGGCGGCGGCTAGCTCGCTTGGAGACCATCTCTGAATGAGCAAGCCACCTCCTCCCCACCTGCACTGCGAGGCAGTGGCGAGTGCACGCGTATGGGAGGCCGGCGGCAGCACAGGCCGGATGGGTGGCCATGGCAGGCAGGATCCATCCTGCAGGCTGTAGTTTGAGGACCCATGCTCTAAATAAACACCACTCTTTCTAAATGAAACAATGCTAGTTATTGTAATCATTCTTCATAGGACAATTGCTCCAAGCATTCCATCATTTTAGTTGACTTTCTCTGCATTTCTCCCAGCTCATTAGTGTCCAGAACTGTAAACAATTTTCTAAGTGCAACTATACCAAAGATTTGCATAAGGAGAGTGTGATCTTGGCAGATCTATTTTCGATTTCTTTCTTAATTTTGCCTACTATGAAGTTTGCCTTTTTTTTTTTTTTTACTGCTGTTATGCATTGGATCAACATTTTCATTGAACTGTTCACCACAACCCCAAGATCCCTTTTGTGATCATTCACTGCTAGCTCAGATCCCATCAGCTTATACTTGGAGTTGATTTTTTTTGCCCCAACATGCAGTTGCTTACATAGAACTGCACTTGCCATTTTGATGTGAGTTCCGTCAGCTTGGAGAGATCCCTTTGGAGTGCCTTACAATAACACTTGAATAGTTCAGGTGTCATCAGCAAACTCGACCACTTCACTACTTATACCCAATTCCAGGTAATTTATGAATAGGTTGAAAACCATTGGTCCTAATAACAAACCCTGTGGACCCCACTGTCGGATTAGGGATTCTGCTGGTGTACCGTGCACCCCTCTGCCCGTCAGACTCCCTACCTGAGCTGATGGAGATCATCTCGAACCTGGTGTTGAGATCCCCCAGGATGGTGGTCCTGGGGGACTTCAATCTCCTCACCAAGGCTGTTCTGATCTGGGTGGCTCATGACTTCATGGCTTCCATGGTAGCCATGGGGCTGTTTCAACATGTCACTGCTCCAACCCATGAAAGAGGTCACACTCTGGACCTGGTTTTCTTGATGGGGCAGGAAAATGGTGATCTGGAAGTGAGGAATCTGATGCTAAATCCTTTGTCATGGTCAGATCACTTCTTCATGAGGTTTGAGCTCGGGGTTGACCTCTCCCTCTGTAAGGGTGCGGACCCCATTAAGATGGTCCACCCCTGGAGTCTTATGGATATGATTCCTGAGGGCTCTGAGGGATTTTCTGGTTGATAAAACAGGCACTCCTGTTGATGCTCTGGTTAATTTGTGGAATGGGGAAATGACCATGCAATTGACACAATTGCTTCTAAGCATCCTCTCCTGTCTAGCAGAGCCCGCTCAGCACCATGGTATATGCCTGAGTTGCAGGTGATGAAGCAGGCTGGGAGACGATGAGAGGCAGGTGGAGGAAATCATGGGAATCTGACCGAGCACACCTAAGAGCTCATTACTGAGCCTATGTTGTGGTGGTGAGGACAGAAAAGAGGCAATTCTTTTCTGCTTCCATTGCCTCCTCACAGTGCCATCCAGAGGAGCTTTTCCAGCTGGTGTGTAGCTTAACACATTCTGACCCAAAAAAAACAAAAAAAGATCTGGTGGCACCATCAGTAGCCTGCTGTCACAACTTTGCCCAGCATTTCAAGGAGAAAATCGCTCAGATTCGACACAAGCTGGACTCCACAGTTGATAGGATTCCAGAATGTGAGGTGTCCAGAGCTCCGTCTGGTCCATCATTGTTGGATGAGCTCCAGTTATTGTGGCCTGAGGATGTGGACAAGGTGCTTGGGCTGGTATGCCCTACCACCTGTTTAATTGACCATTGCCCTTCATGGCTGCTTACTTAGAGCCAGATATGGGATTAGTACCTGGGTCCAGGAGGTCATCAATGCCTCGCTGAGTGAGGGGAGGGTCCCTGCCCCTTTAAAGGAGGCAGAGATCAGACCTATACTGAAGAAGGCATCCCTGGACCCAGAGGTGGCTACCAATGATAGACCGGTGGCCAACATCCCATTCTTGCACAAGGTGCTGGAGCTGGTGGCGGTGGGACAACTCCAAGCACTCTTGTATGAAATGGATTATCTGGACCCATTTCAGTCTGGTTTCAGACCCAGTTATGGTACTGAATCTGCCTTGGTCACCCTGTATGACGACCTGTGCAGGGAGAGGGACAGGGCGAGTGTATCCCTGTTGGTTCTCCTGGACCTCTCAACAGCTTTCGATACCATCAACCATGGTATCCTTCTAGATAGTCTGGCCGAGTTGGGACTAGGAGGCTCTGCATGGCAGTGGTTCCACTCCTATCTAGCTGGATGTTTACAGAAGGTGGTGCTGGGGGACTATAGCTCTGCACCATGGCAGCTTTGCCATGGAGTACTTCAGGGCTCCATCTTGTCCCTCATGCTCTTTAACATCTACATGAAACCACTGGAAGAGGTGATCAGGAGGTTTGGGCTGCAGAGCCATCAGTACGCTGATGACACCCAGCTGCACCTCTTCTTTACATCTAATCCAGGTGAGGCAATGGCTGCTCTGAACTGGTGCCTGGCTGAGGTAATGGGCTGGATGATGGCCAATAAACTGAGACTCAATCCAGGTAAGACAGATGTCCTTTTGGTGAGTGGTTCGGGTTTTCAGGCAAGTGATTTTGGTCCTGTCTTGGACGGGTTGTACTCGCTCTAAAGGATAGGGTCTGCAGCTTAGGAGTGCTCCTCAATCCAGAGCTGTCCCTGGAGGCCCATGTGACAGCAGTGCCGAGGAACACTTTCTTTCAGCTTCGGCTGATCCATCAGCTGCATCCTTATTTGGACAAACTGCATCCTTACCTGGACAAGTTACACATGCTCTGGTAACTTCCCGGTTGGATTAGTGTAATGTGCTCTACATGGTGCCGCCCTTGAAAATGGTCCAGATACTTCATTTGATACAAAATAGAGCTACCAGGTTGCTGACGGGGACCAGTCATTATTCTCTTATAATGCCAGTCCTCTACCAGTTCCACTGGCTTCCAGCTGAAGTCTGGGTCCAATTCAAGGTGCTGGTATTAACCTATAAAGCCCTAAACGGCTTGGGATCAGGATACCTGAAGGAACGTCTCCTTACTTATATGCCCTCATGCCCCTTAAGATCTGTGCTCTGGGAACCCTCCCTGAAGGAGTTAAAGAGGATGTTTACTCAGAGTGGGGCCTTCTCTGTGGTGGCGCCCAGACTGTGGATTGCGCTCCCCAGAGAGGTTCACCTGGCGCTGAGCTTATATTCTTCTTGGCGTCAGGTGAAAACCTTTTTATTCAAACACTGTTTTAGAATTATTGATTTTAGAAGTTAACATTTGCTTCTCTCTTATTTAATTTTATCTGATTGTATTTTTTCTAAGTATTTGTTATTCCTGTTTATTGTTATTGTTTATCAATTGTTTTTATCATTGTTCTTGGTTTTAGTGTTGTAAGCTGTCCTGAGACGTTGTCGTAAAGGACAGCATATAAATAGTTTAAATAGATAGATAAAATTTACTCAGAACAAATGCTACACAGACCAGCCTGTACTTCCCTCCAGTTCCCTTTTTAAAAATTACAGTGGGCATTCTCCAGTCCTCTGGTAAAGAGGCTAATCTTAGGGACATATTACATATTTTTGTAAGACGGTCAATCATTTCATATTCAAGTTCTTTAAGAACCCCTGGATGAATACCATCTGGACCTGCTGATTTATTAACTTACAGTTTGTCAGCAAGGTTGAGAAGTTCAGCTTTAGTCACTAATATCTGGTTAAATTCCTCTGACTCCCTTCCTAAGTTCAGGAACACGTATCTGCTTCATATTCTCAGCCATGAATACTGGTGAAAGGAATTCATTCAGCTTCTCTGCAATCTCCATATTCTTTGGTGGGTCTTTACTTCCATGTTCATCCAATTGTCCCTCAAGCTAGTTTCTTTCTGTTGATATATTTAAATAATTGTTTATTATTGGCCTTGATGTTGACCAAAATCTCCTTTAAGCTTACATAGAATTGCAAATTACAAAATATTTATAAGAATTTATAAGCTGATCCTCAGGGGGTCTCTCTGAGGCTGGAATCTCTAATTTGGGAGGCTGATTGTGGCATTTTCATGCTCAGATTTGTAATGTAATATATGTGCATTTCTGAAGGACTCATTGCATTCCTTTAAACTGTCTGCAACTATAACTATCAATTATAGTTGCTGCCAGTTCATTTATTTTTACTGTAACCCTAAAGCTGTGAAATAATCTACATATAAGTTTGTCTTTTTGTTGATGTACTTCCTGTTTTGTGGATCTCAGATGGAATGGACACATGTGGAGATACAACGTAGCCCCATGTTTCTCTACTCAATGACACTAATTTTCCAGTCCTTGACACTAAAAGTCACATATGTGCTTCTCTGAATATTCATTCAAAAGTGCCAAATGCTGTAGCAGCACTGTGGACAGCTGTACGGACAGAGTCCATTTAAAATATTTTGATTCAAATAACATCTGACACTTGCATGAAATACAAATGAGCTGCTGCCAAATCTTGGAGGCGGAGGGGCTTATTTGTAGAGCAAGACACTGTTTGGATGCTGCCCAGTAATTCAATCTATGTTAGAGGTGAGAGAGTCTATATTAAATGCAAGATTAAACTTGTCACACTTGCACACAGAGGCCTATCTGCTTAACCTCTGCAACTTATAATTTAAAACCTGACAAATTATTACATAAAAGCTGTTCAGCCAAATACATAGCTAAGCTCATAGAAGTCAAGTACTTGGTTTCTGCTGATTTCCTATTGGCTACATCTTCTGTGGAAGTGTATGTTGAAACTAACAGGGGTTGGAAGAACTTCATTTCATCTAGACTAGTATGAGGGATGTGCACAGTGGACTGAAGTCAGATGAATCATGTTGGTTTAAATTCCAGACATTCAGCTTAACCAAACTGTGGCATGGACTGTTAACATTGCTTAAGTTTGGCCATCCTGCACAGTTTATCCTGAATTTTTACTATATGTACTTTAAAAAAAAGAAAGAAAGAAATGGATCGCAAGTGGATTTTTAACATAACAATATTGGCAATATTCTGTTTAGCATATCATCTCAATGTGGATGAGCATACCTCTGTTCCCAATGAATTTAATGGATTTATTGGATGCAATCACAAACATGTATCTTTGTCCTCATGCAACACTGCACAACTGGGTTGGAGTGGAGATAGAGGAGTAATGGGTAAAATAATTTTTGGTTCGCAGTTATTACATTTTCATTCATACTTTCTGTTGTTGCTGCATTATCATGAGAGGCAGTTTATCAGAAAAAGAGACCTGATCCATATCACCCCTGTGACTTCTTAAGAAATAGCAACCCTCATTTCATACCAACATACAAAAATCAGAACTATGTTGATGAATCTGAAAATAGCCATCAGTAAGGGTCCTGCTCCTTTTGAAATTCTTTAGGCTCTCAGCACACAAATTGGTAAAATGAGGCTGCTGTTCACCAGAGGGAAAAACAAACACAAACAATACATAAGTATTACTTGTCAAAATGTATTGCTCAACAAAGAATTTCGTCCAGCAACAAGAAAGTTTTTCATGCAGGACAGTTGCAGGAAACTTGAACCTACAGATATGGAATAGCACTTCACATCATTGTTTTGTCTGATTGTGCTAGGCTGTTTAATTTTGAAGGAAATCGTGCAAGTTTTGATCCCCCCCCCCCCGCAGCATATATACTCCCATTCCTTAATATATTTACCTGAAAGCAGGTCCCAATGAAGGTCATGCAAATTCCAAATACATAATCATAAAAGTTGAGCTTTGTGATCAGTTCAGCTGCAGATTTTTTAAAAAACAAAATATGTAATTTTTCACATATGAGAATAAAACACTTTTTAAAGATTGGTACATATTGCATGTAAAGCTTTTACTGTAAATCCCTTTTGGCTTCCATGTACGAAAAACATTACTCCACATTGTATTCAGTTATTTATTTAACTTCTGAACCAACCAATAGCCAAAGCTCTCTGGGCAGTTTAGGACAATCCCCACTGGATACAGTAAGACTTACAAGTAAACTTGTGCTATTTGATTGATATAAGAAAGAGAACAGTCTTAGAATGGAGATTCCTTACCTCAGTGCTACCCCATACATCATTCTGTTACTACTCCCTCAGTTGCTTTTTATTTAAAGTCAAATAACAAAACCATATAACACAAAGATAAAACATGTCTGCTAAATTGTTACCTAAGAAAAGCAGTGAGAAGGAAATAAATTGTTCAGTCCAATTTCTTATAGGTTATTATTTTTATTGATAGGACATGAGTTGACTCTCGAAAAGTGTCATAGTTTCTGTATTTTATACCTACTTTTTGTTGTTTTACTTCTTCTCCTTAACTATAAATTAGAGTCAAAAGTATTATTAATTCAATGATTGTTTTTCTGAGGTTTAAAATATGTATTACATTAAAACATTTAAAGTTATGCTTTTAATATACATATCAGAAAGAGTACTTGCATTTGTCCAATAGGCACATCTTTTGTTTCTGAAACACTGATTAAAAACACTAAGCTGTCATGGGATACAAATCAACCCAATTTCTCTGTGAAAGTTCTATTGGAGTGCAAAACTATGGCAAGGAATTAATAGTGCTACATCTAACTTTATATAAGGTATAAAGGGAAAAGTTACATTGACCAACAAGTTTGTCTTTCAGCATAATTTTCATTGGCATATAATCATAGAATTCTACACAGAAGCCTAGAGAATCTTTCTAAACTATCAAAGGAACTATGTTAATATCCTTGTACATGAAAGATATGAGACTGTCATAAACCAAAATGAGAGAGATGCTTTTATTTGGTACATCTCATTCATGGAATGCATTAGAAAGAATCTGCTCCTGTAAATGAGAGCAGAAAATAAATGAAGACATGGAGGCCTATGAAAAAGTCTACATTGATTTACAAGTTGATCTAAGTCCCCAGTTGGAATGGAGTTTTAGCTATAAACCTGTCTTAGGTACATAGATCTGCACAGTGTAAAGAGCAGTTGAACTGACATCATTCCACAACAAAGAAGCCTCTGATACCAACCCTCCCTGCCCCCATCTATCTGGCTTTTAATCCCCAGTGTTAAAAGCATTTTTGTATAGCTCAATTTATTTATTTGCAAAATTAATAAGCAGCCCTTCAATTTAAAAAAAAAATCTGAGGGCAACATTTATACCTATAAGAATGCAGATACTGCAATACAAGGATTAAAAACTGCTGAAGAATCAGTTTTTCATATATTTAGAGGTAATATAAAAAATAGTTGTCCATGAGGCTAAAAACTAAATAATATTTGCAGAAGTCTGGGCATGTTTTTGAAAGTCTTGATTTGGTACAAGAAAAGAATAGGTTCAGCATGAAGTAAGCTTCAATGAAGAAGGAATTTTAGGCATGGAGCACCATTACTGACAAGACCTCTTCCTCTGACTCCATTTGCTCAGCTGTAAAAGGTGAGCTATTGGTGAAAAATCTCTGAAGAATAGCCATTCCTCAATTCTTTGTGCATGCTATAAGCAAGTATATGCAAAAAAGCATAGGAGTTCTTGGTGCACATTTGCCATCATTTCCTCCCTCTCTGCACAGCAACCTTGGACTTACCAAACTTAAGAAAAGAAGGGGTGGACCATAACTGTGAAGGAAGTAGTGAATGCTCCCTGTCCTTAACATACTGTTCTCTCTTGTCAAAGAGGAACTGTAACTATAAGTCCTCATACACCAAATTGGAATTATGACATTATTTGTATCAGTTTCCACTTAGGAAACTGATACAAATAATGCTAGGAAGGAACAGTTATGCTGTGGAGCTAGAATCCCCTCCATCTCCTCCTTCTTTGTCCCATTCTCCTCTTCCAGGTTAAGTATGGTAGAGGGGAGAAAGGGTAGGCAATAGCAGTTAAAGCAGCAACATACACTTGAGGTTCTGCAGCTGACTCTGTTGGGCTTGTACCATCCACCAATAACTGCATATGGCACTCACTTTTATGAGCACCCTTCCTACTACTACTGCCACTATTATTACATTGCATTTATATACTGCTTTTTTTCCTCTTGGGAGGAACTCAAGGTGGCTTAAAAAGGTAAAGGTTTCCCCATGACATTAAAGTCCAGTCATGTCTGACTCTTGGGGGCAGTGTTCATCTCCGTTTCCTAGCCAAGGGAGCCAGCATTTGTCTGCAGACAGTTTCTGTGGTCATGTGGCCAGCATGAATAAACACCAAGGTGCGTGGAACACTGTTACCTTCCCACCAAAGTGGTACCTCTTTATCTACTTGCATTTGTATGCTTTTGAACTGCAAGGTTGGCAGGAGCTGGGACAGAGCAATGGGAGCTCACCCCGTTGTGCGGACTCGAACTGTCAACCTTTCAGTCAACCAGCCCAGTAGCTCAGCAGTTTAAACCTCTGTGCCACCTGCAGCCCTAAGGTGGCTTACTTAGCCACATTTTATTCTCACAAGAACAACCCTGTTATGTAGGTCAGGCTGAAAGTGCATGACTGGCTCAAAATCATCCAGTGAGCTTCATGGTCAGGTGGGGACTACAATCTGAATCACCTGGGTCCCCAGTCCAACACTACCCACCACACCAACTCTCTACCATAATACCTGGTTAGGCTCATGTGGAAAAGGCAGTCCTCTAATTATCCAGGTCCCAAGTTGCTTAGAACTTTGAAAGAAACCAGGAGCTGAAACCCTGCTGAAAAAGACTGGCAACCAGTGGCATTTTTAACTAGTTTCACTGCAGCCTAACAGCTGTAGTTTGTACTTAGTGAACATAAGTCAAAACAGAATTCAAGTAAGTTAGGTGAAAATAAGAATGAAATAGGACAATTCTAAGGATAAAAAACTAAAAAGACCCCCCCTTCCCATTTGTTATTAATAGTAACTGTTCTATTCTGTTGAGTGGGTTATTGATGGTGGTGGTGATGGTGGTATTTTTATTTCTCATCATCATCTTGGGAATTGGTTGAGATGTGAAGTGTTCTATTTAATGAAAGTTTGTCTTGTCTTCCTGGTGGATTTTTATAAGGGTGTTAATGGAAGGATGAATTCCTCCACCCATCATAGTCTATTCCAGAATGGTGTGATCACCAAAAACATGATCCTGTTATGTCAGGTGTCAATCTTGGGAACAATACACCTCAAAAAGCAGGTCCTTGCCTTCCCAGATACCTTGAGAGGTTTCAGGATCTTTTGCTGGGGTCTAACACATACTGTTGAGGGGAACCCCCTGCTAGCCTCTCATTCACATAGGCATACAACACATGTAGAAACAAAATAAGAGTTTATTCAAGTGGAAATACCATGATGTTGTATACGCAGCAAATATTCCTATTGCATTCCCATCTTAGTCTATATTTCTAAAGAGGTAGAAAGTCTTCTGCCTAATAGACTTCTGCCTAAAACACAATAAATAGAAGCTAAAGAAAAAGAGAGGGCATCCAAAGCTACTTTTGTTGTTGTTGTTAGTTGCAAAGTTGTGTCCGACCCATTGTGACCCCATGGGCGACATTCTTCCTGTCTGTAGACAGCAGTCCCTTGTGAAGTCAGGAAAGGTGCAAGTAGTTCTACTAGGTCTTTGTCCCAAATTTGCCTATTTGCATTTGCTAAGCCTCTGGTTCATATACTCTTTTCTCTGTATTTGCCTCTATGGGTTTCTATTGTTTCTCAGATTTATGTCAATTATTTGATGGGTGCTTTTTGCTCTTGATGACTTTAGTTGTTTGCTGTCTGCTCTGTGAACCTAGCTGTTTTCTGTGGGTAAAAGGCACGTTCTTTGTCTATTTTTGCTGGCTGCTAAGTGCTAGTGTTTCCTTCCATCACCTCTAGTTGTCCTACTGTACTCATTCAAGACAGTGGTTATGCTTAGGGTTAGGCAGAATTTTATGACATTCTATCATGTCAGCCTTTTTTCTAACCTAAGCAATCCTGGTTGTTGTAGGCATTCCTCATAGACTGCAGCCTTGAAAAGCAGTCCTCAACTCTCTCAAGATTGGGAGTGCTGGCTTCACCAGCTTGCCAGTCTTCTCTTCCATCTGGCTTAGCCTCTCCATCAGCCTTCTTGTCGTCTTGTCATCTTTTCTTTCCTGGCTGACATTGTGTCTGGATGGATTGAGGCACCCTCCCCTGGCCTGCCTGCAAGACTGCTTGCAAAGAAGATTGAAAAACAGCTTGCACTTGGAATGGAGGCACAGCAGGTTCTATCTACAATCCAAAGCAGGGCAGGGCAAAGGAGCTGATGCCTTTGGGGAAGCCTCTTTGAGAGGAACACAAGGGCAAGCCCCTCCAACACTGTTGTTAATCTGCATGTGTGTGTGGTAGTGGGGGATTCTTCACAGGTCCTGTGCATGTGCAGTGGTGGGAGGTGATTGGACCAAGTGGGGGTCCTCATAAAGGATCAATTAGTGATGGGTAGGGGGAGATAATGTGTTGAGTGGAGGGATAGCTAAGAAAGGGACATACAATGTAGTTAATGATTGTGCTGTGTTAATAAAATCATGGAATAGCAAAGTTCAAAGCGGCCAGTGGGCCATTGGGTCCAGCCCCCTACTCAGTGGAGGACTCCAAGTTAAACCATCCCTCTCATATGGATGCCCAGTTGCATCATGAATGCCTCTAGTGTGGGAGAGCCCACAACCTCCCTAGGCAATTAGTTCCATTGTCATACTGTTCTAACAGTCCGGAAATTTTTTCTGATATCTAGCCGGAATCTAGCTTCCTGTTTTGGCTCTGCTCCCAATTGCAGGTTTGGCAGTTGCCCTATTAGCCTGCTCTTGGGTCTCCAAATGCTGATTTTAAATGCCAGATCAGTGCACAAAAAGATCTCCTTCATCCATGATTCAATAGTGGATGCTGTGGCCAATTTAGCATGCAAAAATGAGACTTGGTGGGTGAACAGGGGGATGTTGGTCTCTTCCAGCTCTGCTTACCAGGGTGCTTGGTACAGCATCAAATATGACTGGAGGGATGGGGAGGGGAATTGCTGAGGTCTATAGGAATTATCTCTTTCTCCTTGTTCCCTCGCTGCTGGTGTACCATCCACCCTGTGACCCAACAGCCTTCCAGCCTGAACTGATAGTGGTTGTCTCTGCTGCGATGTTGAGGTTTCCCACGTTGTTGGCCCTGGGAAATGTTAACATACCTGCTGAGGGTGCCGTATTGGGAGTAGCTCAGGATTTCATGGAGTCCATGAGAACCATAGGTCTGTCCCAACATGTTATCAGACCAACATATGTAGCAGAGCACACTCTAGATTTTTTTTTCAGTTAGGATCAGGGATAGTGATCTGCAGGTGGGGACTTTGAATCAGTCTCTTTGTCATTATCAGATCACTAGCTGCTGAGTTGTAGATTAACAATGACTTTCCCACTCTGCAGGAGTGAGCAACCCATTAAAATGCACTGCCCCAGAGACTGATGGATCCAGCTGATTTCCAGAGGTACTCTGAGGGAGTTTCTGACTGATATGGCTTGGAGGTCCTGTTGAATCCATGGTTGACCTCTGGAACACAAAGATGACCTGGTTGGTTGACACAATAACTCGTGAGTGCTTTATCTGTATTAGAGCTCATATATCACAGGGCTGAAAAGTGCTGAAACAAATCAGGAGATGGCTTGAGTGCAGGTGGAGGAAAGCTCCTAATGGATACAATTGAGTCCTGGTATGTGCTTACATTAGAATATATTTGGAGGCAGTGAGGGTGACAAAGAAACAATATCTGATTGCCTCCATGCAATCCTCTCTTTGCTGCCCCCTGTAGCTCGCTAGGGATGTTTGGAGTCTGCTACATCTTCAAGCCATCTGAGGCCTGCTGCAATATATTTGCTAGGTATTTTCAAGTCTTTTTGGATGAGTTCCAGTTGGTACAACTTGAGGATACAGGCAAGGTGCTTGGACAGGTTTGTGCCACCACATCTATACTGGATGCTCGCCCCTCTTGGCTTATAAAGGTAGCAGGGAGAGAACTGGAGGAAATTGCCATTTATTCCCACTCTGTTTTCTGTACTTCAAGCTACTACTGATCCATAAGAGCCCCCACCCCCTGTCCCCACCCCCGCACACACACACACTTTTTTATTCCATGACCACTAAGTTTGCTCAGGAGTCTTTGGTGAGAGACTTTGGCAAAAGCCTTTTGGAAGTGCAAGTAAACAAAGTCAACCAAATCTCCTGTCCACATCCTTATTGACATTCTCAAAGAGCTCTAATAAGTTGGTGAGACAGAGCTTACTTTTGTGGAAGCCCTGTTGATTCTTTTTCAATAGGGCTTGTCCCTCTATGAGCTTACTGATTCTCTCTTTAATAACACTTTCAAGCAATTTACCCAGAACAGATATTAAGATATTTGGCCTATACCATGCTGTCCCGTCCCTGCCCCGCCCAGCACCCTTGTTAAAAATTGGTGTTACATTGACCATTCTACAGTTCTTTGGTAGAGACACTAACCTTAGGAGCATATTACATATTTTTGTAAGGTCAACCATTTCATATATGAGCTCTTTAAGAACTCTAGTGTGGATATCATCTGGCCTGGTGATTGTTAGTAAGTCAGCGAATTTCATCTTTTGTCACTTCCAGAATACATATGATCAGGAACATGTATCTGCTCTATATTATCTGCTGTGAAGAAAGAGGAAAATTGCAATCCCCTTATCTTCATTTTTAGTGCTTTTTAAATTACATTTTATCCAATGGTCCAATGGCTTTTCTAGCTAGTTTCTTCTGATATATTTAAGAATTCTTTATTGTTGGCATTGATGTTAGCTATATGTTCCTCAAGATGTTTCCCTACTTCTCTTAATGTCTGCTTGCATCTCTTATGCAAGCTTGTGCTCCCTTATGTTTTCCTGGTTTGTGCAGGATTTCCATTTCTTGAAGACAGATGTCTTCTCTCTAATAGCTTCCTTGCCTCTGTTTGTTAACCATGTGGTGAACTTTGCGCTACCTTTGCTCGCTTGTGCTGTGTACACTATCTGCTCCTCTGCTGTTGTGGTTTTGAGTAATCTCCAAGTATTTTCCAGGGATTTAACCCTCTTAATTCCTCTCTTCTTTTTTAAGTTTCCCAATTTTAAAGAAATTTCCTCTTTTGAAGTCAAATGTAACTGTCTTGGGCCTCATTCTTCTATCTAACTGTAGATCATCTACCTAACTGTATTAACTGTAATGGTGCTGCAGTCATTGTTTCCAACAGTGCGTCAACAGCATTTACATCCCATATGATGTCCTGGGCAACCCTACCTAAGATTAAATTTAGGGTAGTGTCCCTTCTGGTTGATTCCATGACCAGCTACCCTAAGAAACAGTTATTTAGGACATCAAGAAATTCAATCCCTGTGTCAGAAATGGAACAACCATTCATCTAATCAGTATGTGAGAAGTCACCCATTATTACCACACTGCATTCTTCTTTTTAACATCCCTGATTTCATCTCAATATTACCTTGAGCATTCTGCTGTGGGGCAATAGCATATTCCTATAACTAAATTAGTTTTGGAACCAGGAATTGTTACCCATGATGCTTCTGTGAAGGAGTCTGCACACTTCAGACTATAATCTTATTATGGCATTTCTCTAAGCATTATTATTCCTGGTCATATTTTAAAGGTTGAACAGCAAAACCATATTCTTCTCAGTACTCTAGCTATTGAGGGTCAAACAGAAAGCCTAAACAACCTCTCAGATGCACTTGGTGATCAAGAGTTAGGCCAATTTTTTCTAGCTTTTTTAGTGAACATTTGACATCATCAAAATCCCTAGCATGTGTATAGAAAGTTCCAAGTGTTCAAGACAGGCAGGCTGAGATAATCATTTTCACTTTAGTTTCACTTTTGTTGCTGCTAGATCCTTTTCAAGGGCAGTCCCATATGAAGAACATTACAGTAGCCTTAGCTGGAAGTCATTAGGACATGGGTGGCTTTGGTGAAGATTACCTTAACAGGAAAGGTTATATTTGGTGTACTAGCTGGAGCTGTAAAAATGCCCCCAAGCTATTGCTATCTGCTGTGTATCCAACATGTTGTTGATTATGTATGTGTGGATCTGAGAGAACAATGACTTACCTATGGACAAAACATGTGGCATATTTTGAAATGGGGATTATGAGGCCAATCCACATAGCAGTATACATTGGAGATTGTGAATTTCTAAAAGGGACTAAAAGGTCATATAATAAACCCTCACCCTCACGCACCAGCTCCCTCTAGACAACCACTGAGGAAAGCCAGAGAATTAGAATAAATGGAGAAGTGTGTTAAACAAATTGCTCCAGATTTTTTAAAAATCAATACTGTTACATATGTATTTTTTTCAAAATTAGAATTGGAATGGGGTTAACAAATGTGAAGCGTCTATAAAAAGGTATTGTGCTTGTATGTGAAACCATAGTACACCTTTCTTAATGCAGATATTAAAAATGTGGCAAGAGTCACTTCACACCTTGATTTGTAAGCTGGTAGCAAGTTCCTAAGTTAAGGCTACATATACATTCAGCAGGCAGAGGACCTTTTTGAACTGATAGGGCAGGCTGGTCAAGTAATGTTCACTGGCCTAAGAATGGGTGTTAGGTTTGCCCATCATTCTGAACAATGAATGCTTGGTCTTACTGTTTGCAAATTTGCCCTTTTTCTTCTTTCTACATCTTGCACATACATAGCTATATAGGAGATGAATCTGACATTTGGTTATCTCTGACAGAGACAGGCATTAATAGGAGTGTTAGAAGTTGAATAAGAATCTGAAATCTTTGGCTAAGCTTAATCTATAGCAATATGCCATGGGCCTTTAGATAACACTCAACTGATGTAGATCACTTAAGATTTTTTTTCAACTTTTGTCAAAGTTGAACTTGTTGCTTATGCATAAAATTCACCAGTTAGAACACCTGAAGTTCAAGAAACAAGCATTTTGGGGGAATTCCTAGTTGAGATCCACAAAAGATAGAAGAACTGGACAAAGTGGGGCTACCATGCATATCTAGTAAATACTATTAATCAAATGAGTAAACAGAGGCTGCATGTGAATCATCTATTTTTCTTGTTTGTGGGTTTTTGTGTGTAGATTGAAAGTGCGCAACTGCACACTTGCAGGTGACTTAAAAGGAAAAGTCCTGCCTTCTCAGTATTGTGGTAAATGCCTGAGGTCAAAGGTACTATGAACACTGACCAAACAAAGCTTTAAATAGGTTGATTTTGCATGTTGTTTTTACTTGATTTCTGACTTGATAGCTGCTAAATGGTATGCTATCAAGTAAAAAGCAAAGCTGTGAAAAGCTCTGTGTGTGTGAGAGTGGTAAGTAGTTCTGAGAAGTGGCCCTGGCAGTTTTGTGTCCATCTTTCCAGGGGAAAGTATTAGGGAAAAGTGTATCCCACCCCATGGGATCATTTTCTTTGACAAATGTCAGAATAAAGTATTTCTTTTAACAGGGTTTTTTACTGAGATAAGAAGACATTTTTGTCAGGAAAATATCCAGATTGTGTGGTTGCATATTGACTTGGCTGACTGTGATCCATCTGTCCTGCAGCTTGAAAACAGTGAACTCACTTCCCAGAGCAATGGGGAGATACCAGACCCTATAAAGTTCTTCCTGCTAGGCTCATTTAACGATTCATTATCTGTAAACTTGTTAATCAACCTTGCCTTTTACCAACTTCACCCCAGTATCTCCTTTCCAATTTGATATTTTACTTTCAGCTTCTGTAACTGTACCTCCTGCCCTTAACCTTCTATTTTCCTGATCTTGAACTAGCTTGTTTACAACCACACCTCCTGACTTTGCCCCATGTGAGCATCACCTTACTTGCATCAGAACTGGGTTTTGTGGAAGCCTGATGCCAGGTAGTGCCTGGACCTAATAGCTTGTGAGACTGAACCCATTTAGGCACCCATCTGAACATGTGAGGCTCAGAGCCATGCATATTTGAGTGACTGGCCCCACCCTCTTCAGTTCAGACCTTGCTGTGTTGAATCAGTAAAATCTTAAAGAGAGTTCTACTTGTGTTCAAGCCTGAACAGAGCTTGACTATCCAGGAATGACCAGAACCACTGGCGTAGTGTTCCATGCCCACATCAGGCAAGACGGCTTAAGTATGTATGTTGAAATTCCATAATATAGGAATGGTTTTTGCTACCCATGTCAAGCTGTTATTTTGGGCAACTGTCTAGTATTCCTGGGAAAGGGCTACTTTCTTCTACCATGGTATTTCTTAACTCATTTATACTTAAATAGCTGATGTCATTAAATGCTAAAGGACAGCATGTTTGATGGCATGGTCTGGGTTCAAAATCTCATGTGGGTGCTTTTTAGCTGGCACTGGAAATGTGTCTGTCTCTCTGCTGAAGAACTACCAGCCATTCAATTAAAATAGGTTGCTTTCCCATTGTATAGGATGGCACTATACAATTGCAGATCATAGAGCAAAGATCCTCCTAATACTATGAGAACACATTAACAGATGAGAGTAGAGCTTTGTCTCTTTAATGGGAGCCTTTTGTTATACTGTGGGAATATGACAATCTGTACTGTCTGAAAGGTTTAAAAGAAAATGTACATGTGAAATGTACACATTAAATAGTCAGTTGACCCCAACAATACTTTGAAATGAGCAATTTGTAAAAATACATTACAAAGACGTTATATCCACTGTCATGACTTATGTCTCTAAAGAAATACAATAAATAGAATAACATCATTTGCAAATTGTTCTACTTACATCACACAACTGTGCAGCTTTCCATTTTTCTTTTTTTAACCAAACCAAAATTATAATTCTAAGCATCCAATATATTTTTCTACAATCATAACATTGCCCACAAAAACAGGGAAGGAAAGACAATGTTAAGCTTCCACAATCTGTATCCTGATTCTTTCTAATGTTGTGATAGTTTTGTATATATTCTGCACAAGGAACCAACCAAATATATATTATGACAACATTCTTCCAATAATTGGTAATGTGTATTCACCTTTCACAAATGCATTTTAATCCAGTATTGCTATTAGGAAAGAACTAGAGTTTTGAGAAAAACCTAGCAAAGTAGTCATATGAAAGAATATATTCTAAAATATAAATAGGGACATGTTGTGAGCACAACTCTCATGTGGGGTCCAAGTTGCTCTTCTTTGACATGCACTGGGGTATAAACCTCTTACGCATTTATGTTCCATTGACTTAATGTAAATATGACAAGCAAAAGCAGTTAAGTGGCTTGTAGATTGCTTTCTGAGGCAGCACTCAATATTACAACTGTCATGTGCAGAAATGCTCCCACAACTGAAAGATGGGAAGGATCTGTACACATATCAGTTTTTCAGTAAGGCACATAAAGGGAAAGGTTTCCCCATGACATTAAAGTCCAGTCATGTCTGACTCTTGGGGGCGGTGCTCATCTCCATTTCCTAGCCAAGGGAGCCAGCATTTGTCCGCAGTCAGTCTCCGTGGTCATGTGGCTGGCTAAACACAGAGGTGCATGGAATGCTGTTACCTTCCCACTGAAGTGGTACCTATTTATCTACTTGCATTTATATGCTTTCGAACTGTGAGGTTGGCAGGAGCTGGGACAAAGCACGGGAGCTTACCCCTTTGTGTAGATTCGAACTGTTGACCTTTCAGTCAACCAGCCCAGCAGCTCAGCAGTTCAAACCACTGCGCCACCCGCAGTCTTTGTAAGGCACATAATGTCATACTATTTCCTATTTGAAGACTGGTGAACCCTCTAAGGCTTTCCTGTTTGGCTCAGGAATTTTTGGAGGTTTCCCTGAAAAAAAAAAGTTTTCTGGTTCTAAACAAAAGTCTCTGAAAGCTACCTTCCCATTGCTGCAAACTGCCCCCTCACTTTCCGTCATTGTTGCCAGCAGATAAATAATAAAAAGAGAAGTTTTTCCACTTCCATCTCCTTCATAGTGACAGTACACAGTGGACCATGGAACCTATAGCACTGCACCAATTTTTAAATAGGGAAGAGAATGGGGTAAGCATATTTGATGGGTATGGGGACAAGTCTGGAGGTTGATGGGAGAATGGCAGACATAAGAAGAAGCTGGGAATTCCTTTTCTGATTGGATCTTGATTTGGACAGGAAAGAAAGTTCAGACTTTTAAAAAGTTGTCCCTTCTGCTGAGGTGGGGCTGTGCATCAGCAAGATTTGTTTCTGAGCCTGGCTCAAGATAGCTTAATTATCATTACTCTCAGTCCTTGCCATTTCTGTCTAGCTTCTGGGAAACTTCTTTTGATATGTGAATGATCTACGGGAATGCACCTGTGAAAGACTATGACAGTGGGTGTAATCAACAGATCTACATATGCATCCTCCCTATTTCATACCTGGAGGAGCAGAAAAAAGTAATTCAGTGGTTTGACACACGCAACTTGAAGGTTAAAGCCCAGAGATATAACTGTTAATCATGTGAGCATATGAAGTTGACTTCTCTTGATTGTGGCCTCTGTACATCATAGTTCTTTGTATGCCAATGAAATTGGAACATTTAGTCTGTCTCTTCGCCCAATGAACTTAATTCTAATTTGATATATCAGAGAATAGTTAATACCACTAGGATTTTACATTCTTCATTTAAGAATGTACAAAATACACACCTGCCCAAATGGCATCCAAAGCAGTACACAGTACTAAATATGAACATATAATTATCCTTAATAACTGATAAGCAATTAATTTTTACTGTTTGCACAAGATAGTTGGAGATACATAAAGGACACATTGTGAATTTATGTGGTCTGTAAGAGTTTATTCAAGAATGACATCCACTAGCTTCTCATGGCTGACAAGTAATTTGAAGCCTCCATTGTTCAACACAATCAAGATAGCATAACTTACTTTAGCATATATTTGTTCTCACCTGGTCAGACTGATACTTGTAAAGATTTAGTTATGTGATCTGTGCTGTGACATGCTTGTCAGAGGAAGTAGCAACTCAGGAATATGTGGATTAAGGATAATGTCCATGATCAGGTATACTTCTATGTCCTTCTGCATTCCAGCTTAGATTTTTTTAAAATGCCCAATGGAATACATTTCCTTTACTTGCTCAAGTGTCTTTTAGAAAAAAATTACACAATGGAAACACCAAGCAAGCAAATTATTTTAAAAATATTTTACAGCTCCACATGAATCTTCATAAAAGAAATGCTGTAGCTTACTATATAAACCTTGGCAGTTCAAAAAAAGTAGAATATTTGCCCTTCATGTACATCATTAGCTTTAGTGGTTTATGTAAAATGTGAATGGTATCCCTTTCAAGAAAATTGTTTATATATGCTAAAATATTTGCATGCAACAGTAACAAGCTCCCTTTGAAAGGAATATTTTTATATTGAAAAAAATCAAGTTTCTACAAATCAATTAATTGGTTTAGAATGCCTCATTTCGACTTTATTTTTCAGATCAAAGGTAAGACATCTACATAAAGCAAGAAGGTTTTCTCTATTTATTCTTCCGATTCCTTAGAGCTAAATCCACAGGGATTCTCTTTACTGCACCAAGTACTGGCTGGAAGTTTTGGAGAGTTCTTGGTCAAGACTTGCTGCTGCTGCTCCTTACCAAAGTGAAGCCATTGAAAGGCAGGTGAATAAGTAGGGTGAAATGGTGAACAGTAAGAGCAACTCTAGTAGGCCCTTGTTAGGTGTGGCCATCAGTAGCTGTCCAATCATGCCTACTCCTCATTCCTGATAAAAAGTTCCCTGCAGCATTTAGAGGCAGTGACATATCTATAGTTTGTAGAATTGTTATCAATGCTTTCAAATGTACCACTCCTGAGAGTACTTTACTTGTGGCCTAATTGCCACTTGATTCATTTCATCCATCTTTCAGTTGGTTCTAGACTAACATAAGCTTCAATAATTTCAATAGATTTATTCTAAATAAGATTAGGTCTAAACTGAACCCTATCAACTACTGAACCTGTTGACTTCTTAGTGTTATATGAGTTAACTGAGTAACACTACAAATTTATTTCATTTTTCTATACGTACCAGGCATTTTGGTTCTTGGTAAACTAATAAATCTACAGGTCAAAAAGATATTTTGGGAAGTCAGTTAATCCAATTGCAAATATACCTGTATTTTTACCACACTTTCTAATGTTTACTAAAGTAGCTTTTCATGCATTTGTTTTTGTAATATATTGCAAAAACTGTATGTAGTAAAAAATGTAGTAGTAGTAAAATAAGGAATACAGGATTTTTGCTAAAGATCGGATTTTTTTCTTTTTGCATGCAGTTAGGATCTCTTTTAAGTCTAGAATGGTCTTGAGGAATATAAGAGGGGAAAATGCAGTGCAACTGTATACATGTCCACTCAGATGTAAATTGAGTTGAATAGGACTTTGCATAGAGTTATAGCCTAAATGCTGTATTTTAGTGACTGAGAACCTATGAAGAATGGTTGAAAAGTTATTTTTACAAGCCCAGTCTCAGCTGTTGGGCTTCTAACTTTTCAACTCTCCTTCATATATAATCTTATCTGTAATCTTATTGATTTCAGTTGAACTCAGTCAACTGAATGTGTGTGGTCAAGGGTAGATAAATTCTGCCACTATTTATGCATTTGAGTTTGGAAATAAATAATTAAGATGCAATTCTATGCCCATTTACTTAGGAGTAAGCCATTGGACCTACCTCTAAATATAAGCTTATAGAGACGTACCCTTAGTGTTCCAGTGCTCATCTCTTCATAACATTTATACAAGGCTACATGCCCCAAAAGGTCCAAATGATGAGACTAAAAAAGTTTCTTAAGTCACCTGATCCATTAGTATCCTTCTGATAAAGATCAAATGGTTGTATTACTAGTTCATTAAGCATGCAATCCTATGCATGTTTAGGACTGCACCCTAAATTAGCAAGTACTTTAGAAATGAAGAAAGAAACCAAAGCATGGTCTTTTAGCCCTGAAAATGAATATGAGTGAGTCAATAGAATATGTATGCTCCAAATTTAAAAATTCAGAGATACACCTCAGTGATTGACTGAATAAGCTTCACCAGAATTCAAGATCTGTGTGATGCCATATTGTCAAAATAAAGCAAATTTTTATAGACATTTGGGAGCCTGATTTCTTAGGCAGATCCTGATGTTTGCCAGAATTCTATCAGTGCAGTGACGTAAATTATAAAATACAACATGTGCAATATCATGATAACATGATATTATTTTTGTACCAGTATTCTGATTTCAGAAGAACTATATAATAGAAGATATTGATGAGATTATCCTTTTTATTAGTCTGACTTCTTTTGGCAAATGTGAACAATTCTGAAGGCCTGCATGGTGCTGAAAAACTTGATGCCCTAAACAAAAGCTGCCAGTTCAGTAAAATGTGTATCCAAACTAATGTATTTTTCAGTTGGCTTAGTGTGAACATGTAGGTTCTTGTGTAGTATTTAGGTTAAATTTCAGACCATCCTTCTGGGTCCAATTTGTATATTGTGGCCACAATCCAGTGTATAAAGGCTCTGATTTCAATTGGACAAAGAAATTTGCTTTAGTTTCAGCTTTTTTTCATTAGATTCAATTTAAGAACAGTGAACCTTGTGCTATATTAGCCTGTTTATTTTTTATGTTTTTGCATGTTTGCATCCACAATCCATTTTAGTGAAGCATACTTTGATTACTTACAATATAAACCAGTGGTTTTAAAACTGCTTTACCAAGGAACTCTGGTATAGAAGTTGTCAGGGTGTCCTCAGTAAGAAGATCAGCAAGAATAGACAAGCTTCCCTGAAACACAGCTAGTACTCCATCTTCCCCTATAATGCAGCCACAGCAGAAGGTTGGTTGTATTGTGGCTCTAAGTTGTACACTCTGTTTTCACACAGGATATCAGCAAGGCCAAACTTGATTGGTCAATTTCCTGCATGAGCTGAATGTATAGCCTGGTCTAGAAAGTGCCCCAGAATCTTTTGCAATGTTCTGGGTTCAACAGGTAGTGAGTGCGTATGCTGCAAAAAGACAAAAGATGAATGGAGACACATAGAGATAGAACTAACACTTTTCCTTGTGGGAGACATGGGACCACAATAAAAGCAGGGAGCAGGTGGAGGTAGCATCTTGCAAGTACTGTGAATGGCTGGGAGTGCCAGAGATAGCATCTGTGGCGGTCACTAGCTGGTTTTATTGGCAAGCATACAAGACTTCCTCAGCAGAGGATCTGGAAAAAGCTTCTTGATAGTTGAAAGTTTTGGGGTTGGTTGCTGGTGTTGGGGAAACTGCTGTAAAAACATTTTTAGAAAACAAGATGGATAGGAGTGTGTTTCTTTTACTTTTTAGTAAAAGGTTCATGTACAGTTCTGATCAAAGTCATAGGATACTAAGGAAAAGTTTTGCTAGAGAACATCTGGAAATATTAGCATAAATGTCTGCATAATCAGTGGAATCTTGCCATTGTATTAGAGAGCCATGTACATAGAACGGAGGAGGAGGAGGAAGACTGGCCAATATGCCAAGGTAAAAGATACTTCTATATACACCTAAGAAGTTCTTTGCTCATTCACATAAAAAGAAAAGAAAAATAGCTCTCAAATGTGCTTTTACCTTGACATTACAAAATGAAATAAAACGACCAAAAATAGACTTTCTTCCTAATACAAAAATAGAAGATAAGAATACCTATAATAACTTGTTAACCTGGAATGTCATATTTTATACAGCAAGAAAAATCTTTTGAGTTGCCTTTAACTGTACAAAACAACCTGATATTAAATATGTACATAGTTTGGGCCACAGGTCTCAAAGGTGGCAGTGGGGTATTTGCTTCATGTTGAAGAATTTGTAGCTGGGATGCTCTACTGCATCCTGTACCTATACTCATTTTCTCAGAAGTAACTACCACAGGTTTCAGTGGAACATACTGCTGGGTAATGACCTGGTTTTCAAAAACAGCTGCTTTGTGCAGTCACCAGGATTGTGTCATCTATTTGGCTATTACACCTACACAACTGTGCAGGTCAAAGTTTTCATTGTATTCACCAGCTTAAATATCAGCGGCGGCAACCAAAGATTAATGGACCAGCATGGCAACCTGGTAGGGAAGGAGGGGAGTAGAGGTGGAGCTGGAAAGACACCTGAACTTCAAACTGTATGCATGCATGTGTGAATAATGATTAGGGTGAGGTGCTTCAGAATCCTATTTCCAGCCACTGGCAGGAGTAAGAATTGCTCTACATCTAAAGCAGATTGTGATGGGACAAAGTGGAATGGAGTGTACCTCTTCAAACTGCAGGTGGGAGAAATCCAATGCTGGAACAAGTTCCATGTTAAATGATATATTTTCAAGTGCAGCTTAGCAGTGAGAGTTAGGATCTTCCTCTATAAAGTGCTAGTTGCTTTGTTTGCTTTTAGGAATTTATAGGAGAGCACTTAGAAATGGTTCCCTCCCCCAGACACTTGCACTCTGAAGTGACAAGTCCACTTTGCCACTTCAAGGTTCTATCACTACATGCTATTTTATATAGAGACCAGGGCTTAAGGTTCTGCCTTTTTTCAACAAATCTTCTGTACTTATTTAAGACAAGAAACATCGAAAGGATTCACAGTAGAAGACATGTGCCAGTGAGTGTGTAATCCCACAATGATGTCTATGACAAGATGCCTAGACACAGGTTGTAGCAATCATGCAGACAGGGGACTTCCTGAAAATAAAATGTAATATATATAGGCTTTCTTATAAAACCAAATGTCTTTTCCTAAGAACACTGGCAAACAGTTGCCCTGTTTACACCAATCCCAAACACTTTTGCAAGGGAATCTTTTCAGATGAATCACTATGGGAACAATCTCCAAAACCAATGTTTTGCGTAAATAGGTCCACTTAAAATCAAATCCTTCCTTTCCTCAATGTTAGGGTTTCTTACATTCCAGGAACAAATGCATGCATATTTCCCTATAAATTATACTGTATTGTGCTACACATTTCCTTCCTTCCCATCCTGCGCCACTATTCAACACTGAACTCACTCATGTTCCTGCAGTGAAGCAGCATCTGTGTCTCTGAGATTAACTTTATAACCTGGTGTAAGATGCAGCTAACAGAGGACCATCTGAAGTTCAGAAGAAGGCCTCAGGAAAATGTATTCACATTCCCAAACACAAAAAAGGTGTCCAGAGCATCCTGTCCAAGGGTGCTTCCAGATGGAGGGCTTGTACAGTTAGCAATCAGAAGGCATTCTGCAGCCATTCTGTATTTTTCTACTCAATGGGGTTTTTTGCATTAAGGAAAAAGCTAGAAGTGGTAAGAAAACACAAGAGAATTACAAGGTAATAACATCGAGTTGCCCATAAACTTCCATGAATGAGGCAGGGTAAAGAATTAGGCTGTGAATTATGGCAAAGCCATAAAAAGCCTCATCTGGAAGCACCCCTTAATATAAACAGCTTAAAGCTTCTTGCCAAAAGAAAAACTGCACTTTTGCCATTTTCCTTTCTACAAGATAAAAAGGCCATGTGGCATAATGTGGCTAATAAATCTTTCCTGAGTTTCTGAAAGAAAATAAAACAAAGTTACTCTCCTTTTAAAATTCTGAGTCATTAATGAGCTTCTTTTCTGTAGCTGTCTTTGGTAGCATCCATTTTCCATAGACTTCCCCCACAAAAGTGATTTGTTTCTTTCTACTTCATGCAGCAGAAAAGTGAGACCTTATGGAGTCTTCTCGTAATTGCCGATGCTTCCCGATGTTGTATTCTTCCAGTTGACTTCTCCTCTCAATAGTTATTTTGTATTTTTTTCTACATGAAAGGAATGAGAAAGACAGAATAAGGAAACCTCCTCCTCCTCCAGATGAAGATAAGTAACAGAACTCCCTCCACAAAAGAATGTCTGTGAAGGACAGATGTGTTTCTCATAATAAATGAGATGAATGAATGTTACTGCCAAAAGATTAAAGGGGTGTGCCTTGGAGCCTGCCAGCCTAGTTTAAAAAGTTAAATCATATTCAAATTATTTCAGATAAAACTGTCCCTTCTTTCACAAATTTAAAACAAAATGATCAGGAAGCCAGTATCAAGTACAAGTGGAGCTTTGAAGTTATGGCTGCAAAAAGTGGAACCATTTAATTCTTGGTTCATGACTTCCCATTGATAAACTTGTGAGAGAGCTTGGAGTCCCATATTAAAGAGCATTTGTATTTTATATTCTTTATCTCCAGTGAACTCAGGAATGCTGCATTAACTTCCAATCCACAATCTAGTTAAATTGAAATATTCAAGCATAACATTGTGGCTCACTAATTTTACTGTGCCAATTCTTACCTGTGCCAATTCTTGTTAGTAGCAAAAATACTAATAAGAAACTCAAATGCTAAGTGATATGGCCACATAGATAGTGTGTGTGTTGGGATATGGGAATCAGAAGATTGGGGAAAGGAACTGGAATGGAGTATCTTGGAGGATGTTATGGCTGGCTGGAACACTGTCCGATTGCACTGCAATACCTTGTTGTAAGTTCCATTTTTTCTTAATTATTGTTAGGCTATTTTTCATAATAGGCTTTCTGTAGAGGATGCACATGCATAACAATTTGTTTTGCTTATTAATTTAAAGGTAGGACAATAATTGTTATGTTGATCTTGAGCTACATGGAGCTATTATTAGTACCACATAACACCTTTATTTTAACATGTTCCCATCTGACTTTCTTATTTTACAGCATGATAAAGGCTTGTTCATTACCAGTACTTGACTCTTCTGGTTCACTTTAGAAGTTACTAACAAAATACCATAATTACTAAAGGAGCATAAATAGGTCCCAGCTGTCAAAAATGGAACAATATGTTGATGTAATTTAAAGAATGCAGTCTCTGCCTTTAGGAAAAAAATAAGCTAACCTAATTTTGTGGAAATGAAAAATGTAAAAAATTTGGACAAAGTGCATTATAAAGGATCACTCATACCAATTTATCTTAATAACACAATCACAATCACTGTATATAGCAGCCACTTGCTGTGTGAAATTTGCTTTGTTATAGCCTATCAACTTGCTATTTACATGCAGCAACAAGTTCTCATGAACAGTAAGCTAAGCGAAATAATTGAATCCAAAATGTTTTTCATTATTTACTTGCTAATTTTAAAATGCAATCAAAAAAGGAAAGCATACGTTTGCAGAGTTCATGCAAAACTCTGCTATATCCACGGCATGGCAGTTCTACAACCTCTTGAAAAAATGTAACCTGGACTATGCAATTTTAGTGATCCATTTGTGCCTGTGTCTGCTATAATTATACACATTGCTGGAGCAGATTCTGTATACAGCTTGATCCAGACTTCTGTTATTATCTATGCAATTGTGTAGTTTCAGGGGTAAGCTGAGATGTTTTCATGAAGAAGACAACATGCCAGACTCCAGCAGAAATTCTGTTATACATGAAGATTGTTCAGGGGTTCCCATTTTTAATACCTGTCTCCTTTATTTAAGACAATGTGACATGATTTCAAGGAGGAAAGTATGGTAGAGATATATGCAGTTAGTAGTATTCTAAAACTGAACCAACCTGAAAAAGTAGAAGGCCATCAACAATCCTGCTCCTAGCAAGGCACCCACAACAATTCCTGTAACTGCTGACTCTCCTAGGCCACCTGCTTGAAAAATGAAAAAGCAGAATTAAACCACTATAATAATTCACAAATAAACTCACAGAACCAATGACTAAATGACCAATATAGTATTATGAACCAATCTATTCAAATTATATTTCTGTCTAGGGGTCAAAAGAGCCTTCTCTTCAGCTGTAGCTGCTCCTATGAACTTCTTATATCCTTTATGTTTAGTTTGGGGGATTTATTTAAAAACCTCCCAAATTCAGTGAAACTCATTGCTAACTGTACTACAGATGCTTCAATCCCTAAGTGCTTTTAAAAGAGAGGCAGCTTTTTAGTCCTCAAAGTATGTAATATGCCTTGAGGTAACTGCTTATCTAGAATTCTTAGTCAATAATGTGTTACTTTAGGATAAACAGCAACCACCTATGGATATTGCATGCAATGTGCTTGTAGATTAAGGGTGGACAACTTGTGGCCCTCCAGATATTTTGGCCTACAACTCCCATCAGCCCAAGCCAACAGAGCCAATATTGGTTTATGATGGGTGTTGTAGGCCAAACTATCTAGAGGGCTGCTAGTTGCATACCTCTGTATGTAGTGTTTCTCAAACTATGATTCAACTTGTGCTGGAGTTCAGTGAAGGAAGGACAGGTGCCACCTTGGCTGTATTCTGGAGTTTATGCACATGCCAGTTTGTGTGCAGTCCCCAAGGGCAGAGTGGAAAGAGCTCCACTCCTCGGGTGTGATTATGAGCTATACATTCAGGCCCAAAACCTGGAATAAGACAAGTACACTCCTTGCTTGTTCTGTTGTTATCCCTAATTTTCAGCTTTTTCCTTTGACTGCTTGCTTCCTTTGCTGTGGGCTGATCACCAGTAGATGGGCGACAGCACTGGGAAATAATTTTACCTACATTCCTACATAGCCTTTTGGTTTCAGACTTTTTGCCTTCATGGAAAACATATTTGCTTCACAGTTCTTTCATGTTCTCACTTTGGTAACTCTATTACAACTAGCTGTTGGGGTGCAGGGACTGGATTTCCTCCTCAGGGGGCATTTATAGGCTCTGAATAAAATGCTTCATATCCACCTGTTTTGGTAGCTGGCAAGCTTCCAAAGCTAGGTCACAAGAGGTCATAAGAGGTAGGAAAAGCCAACTGATGCAATTTGCAGCCTTACGTCAACCCTTGTCCCCCACACAGCTCTTCCGTGGTTAGGTGAAAGGGGCACCATTGACAAAAGGCGGGCTGCTGGGATGTTTGGTGTAACTTGCTCATGCCATGCCCAATATATTTGAAAACCATAATTTAATAAAAGTGTGGCCTGTTTTACCTTTGCACCAACTCTTAGCTCCGTTCAACCCTTACTTTCATATCCCAACTACTTCCATAGCTGTTGTGGCTCTTAGCTATTCCTCTTGTACCACTCCAATGCAGCACTTTTGACATTGCAGTTCCATTTTAACCCATCTGGTGGTAGACCCTGAAGAGGCAGAACCTATTCCCTTCTATTGGTGATACTGGCAAATTTACAAGCCCCTATTTAGGAACTATGGAGAATATTTGAAACTGTTTGCAGATATCCATGTTGCTGGTGCTCCATGGTTAAGGATATGCATACAAGGCAAACCTGAGTTTGCTGAAGTTCTCAATTCCCCTTCAAAGCTCTTTTGATATTGCATCTGTATCAGACCACAAACTTGTAGTGTGTATTTTTGCACGAAAATTCAAGGTTTTTTTCAATTGTGTATATCTCTGAATGCACACTTTATTCTCCCATTGCTTAAAATGTGTTTGTGCAGTTTTCAAACATACACAAATTTTCAAAAACACATTTTTCAATCCATGAATCACATTTCAAACTTGGAAATATATGAACTTCAACCACAAATTACATTTGAGTCCCTATCTTTACAGAGGATGCAAACTGAGTAAATCCTGATCAAAAATGAATGAAATAGTACTATAATACTTCCTTATCCACATTCTCAGTTTGGGAAATACTGTCACATATATTTTTATGAACCCCAATCCAGTTACAATCAATGGACTCCATATAATAAACACTGCATGGATATCTAGTGTAATACAGCTATCAAGGTACAGAAACATAACAGAAAACAAGGACAATCCCCCTGCTTGGACTTCTCTGTGTTACAACTTTTGGGAAACAGAAGTTAATCTAATTAAACTTACATGATTTGCAGGGTGTATTGCTTGGATGCTCCAAACTTCGGCTGTCATCTATTCCTGATTTGTGTTCCCAGGGGTAATTTACATTTGGAAACATTTCAAGCCGCCCTTGTTTGCCATAATAATTCCCAATAACCTGTGTTTGGGGGAAAAACAGCAATTCCAGTTACTCTGAAACAGAAGTGAGGTATAGCTGCTGCATATAATACCTACTCTGTGTCATTGCAGAGAACAGAATAATTAGTGTGTAAATTGCTTCTTGCCCCATTCTACAAATTTGCAGGAGAAAGCAGGCCAGACATAAGATGGAGAGGACCTCTGAGCTCCTTCATAAAAAGAAAGCATACAGCACAACAGCAACAACCTCCTGTCAGGTTTTGCTTTGCAGAAAAGCAACATCACTGAAATGTAGGCACATTTGATCCTGAAAGTGACCTGCATTCCCATTCTCACCACATTGCTGTGCAACATGTCACTTTTATGAGTGGCTTTCAGAGCTCTGTTACATACTTTGGTTCTGTTTTTCATCTCTGTTGTTCTAAATTATTTTGTTTTTCCAGCAACTGTATCTGAAATTCTTCTAAATGATACTTTTATTTAATTTCACTTTAGCTCTATTTTTAAAAATAAACTACATATTCTAAACACCAAGTTATCAGATAAGGATTTGCTAGTAAAACCAAAGCTGCATTGGCTGCTTCCCAGTTAGGAACTAAAGTTTTCATGAGCAGTAGGAAGGAACCTGCCAAATAAACAAACACTGCCACTAACATCATCAAAGATGGGTCAGCAATAGAAATGAGAACAGGGGCAATCCTAGCAGAATGAATGATGTCAACAAATGCAAAAAGGAAAGAAAACAGTCTGAAATGAGAGAGCCTTCTGAAGGGAAATGGAAGGGATACACTAAATGTACAAAAAGGCTGTGAAATTTTTGCATTTCCTGTCATTGATGTGAATTGCACATGAACATCTGCAGAGATTAAGGTTAATATGATTCTTCCTGTACAATCTTATTTTTGTACGATTTGGATTAACAAACAGTGTCTTTCGGCTTTCTTCAGATGACTTCTGGATCTTTTATCATCTTAGCTTTCACCTGACCTTTTCCATTTTATCATCCAATTTTTAGTGGCCAAAGGCAATGTAATATTACAAACACATTCAAAAACTTATCAATAAAGTAATACAGACTGGTTCATACCAAGTCTAATCACTTCATTTTGACAATTTCAAAAAGATGATTTTTTTTTCCAAAAAACAAAAACCCAAGAAACCTTCCAAGAGGTTGGTTGAATGGGACAGAGTGGATATGGCCACAATGGAGGCTTGGGTCCCACTGCTGTTGGTGCCCATTAGCTCCCTCCCATTCTGCCATTTTGAAGAAGGTTTTATTTTTTGTTTAATGGTAGAATTTGAGCTTTTTTTTTTTACTCAAACATGCACATTTCACAGCTGGGAAGTAAATGGAAGTGAACTTTGTGTTATCTCCTCCATTTACTAGCCAGTCATGAAATTATATTTTCCTTCCATTTACTTCCCAGACAGGAAATTTGCATCTATTTCCCCAATTTAAACAAAAAGAACAAATTTTCCAGACTAGAAAAAGATCTTGTTGACACTCCATCTTTCCTCTTTTTACCAATGATGTTCAGTTTATACTCAGGTTATTGTTTGACCTTTGTCATCTATGTTAGCAACTACACTTCTTTTGACATCTGAAACTTACAGGGCCATTGACCAAGCAAGCCTACATATATTAAACAGCTGTAAGACCCCAGCTGCACACCACCAATAAAGTGAAGATATTTGCACATATTTCTGGACCTGAAAAAGAAGTATTAGTATTATTATTATTATCAGCCCAAAGGCTCCCTGGGCAGTTTAACAAATCAGCAATAATGGTGGCAAACAAATTGTAGTTTTTCCAAAATGCCACTTGAGCATTGGTGAAGGCACTGTCACAGACAATGGAGTTTTGCTACTCTTCTCCAATAGCTCACCTAGCTGTTCCCCAAAACTGACATTTGGGCAATTAGAAACAGAAACAGAGCGAGTCAGAAGGGGCCTCCCAGGCCATCTAGTTTGATATCCGGCTCTAGCTGGCTGCACTCACAATATGCCTACCATGTGCATGTCTAGCCTATCCTTGAACACCCTCACTGATAGGGCCTCAACCATCTCCTGTGGAAGCCCATTTCACACCCCTGGGGTCCTAACTGTCAGGAAATACTTCCTGGCATCTAAATTGAATCTTGGTTCCCTGAGCTTCACTCTGTTGGAGCACATCCTACTTTCCTCTGCAGGGGAGAACAGATCTCTATCCACCTCCGTGTGACACCCCCTCATATACCTGTATGTCATCAATAGATCCCCTCTGAGTCTCCTCTTCTCCAGGCTGAAGAGACCCAGTTCCCTCAGTCTCGCTTCATACGGCTTTCTTTGAAAACCGGCCACCAACTTTGTGGCCCTACGCTGCACTAACTTTAACCTGGCTAATCCAATTCAACCATCATGTACTGAATAATCCCTAGAACAAGCCATAGTTTGTCAGGGTGGCTTGGTGCCCCCAAATAAGCCACCCTATGTGAAGTGGTCTGGGTTGAGATACCACAACTACTCCCTACAGCTAGTTACCCTTGATAGGTTGTTGTGTCATGTGAACCCAGGCATTAAGTATGCTTTAATTTTCCCCCTCAAATATTTCAAGTTGAATATTTGTAGTGTGTTAGGACAAACATTAAGATGTAGTACTTTTTTAAGTTTTACTAAATTCAAGTAAAATAAGCATGGTCAATTAATTCTCTTTAGGGCAACATGTGGCCTTCCAGATGACTTGGTCCACCTTCCTATTAGATCTAATCAGCATAGCCAAGAGTCAGGGAGACCACCAAGTTGCCCACTCCAGCATCAGAAAATTTCCCAAAGCAAGTTAAAAATTTTCCTGTGCAAATGATCCTATACAAATTACTCAAATTGTCATTATTTTTTTCTGGAAAACCCCTATCACTAGATGTGACAATGGTGTATAGAATTATTCTAGGTGTGGAAAAGGGGGATAGATAAAGGTTTTTCTCCCTCTCATAATACTAGAACATGGGATAAAGCAACATAGTGGAATGATGGTGCTTCAGAACAGATAAAGGGAAGTATTTCTTCAAATGGAATTGTCTGATATAAGATAGCCATTGCTCTATCAGTGTGGGTGGTTTTAAAAAGTTAGGATTAGACAAATTAATGGAAGGTAAGACTGTTAATGACTACTAGTCATGATGGCAGTATATTACCTCCAATATTAGAGGCTCTATGCTTCTTGGAACCAGCTGAGGAATAGAAGAAGGTCCTTGAGAGTTTTGCATATATATTGGTTGCCTAATTGGTTGCCTAATGTAGGAACAGAATCTGGAATAAATTGTCTTTTTGTCTGACGTAGCAGGGCTCATATTTTGTAGCAGCTGGGGATTCTGAATGGAATGGTCTTGGAAGACTGTCCACAAAGAATGCATTATTTACTTACTTCTTATATTTATATCCCACCTTTTAACCTTTCAAGGAACTCAAGGTGGGTGACATAATTCTCCCCCACCCAATCTTATCTTCACAACAACAACCCTGTGAGGTATGTTGGTCAGAGAGACTTTGACTGACCTAAGGTCACCCAGAGAGTACTCTGACTGAGTGAGGATTAGAATCCAGATCACCTAAGTGTCAGTCTCATAGTCTTAACTACTGTACCACAGTGGCTCAGTCCAGGCAGTTGTGTGAATAGGGCCATGCATATCTAATCCAAATAGGTTGGCATACCAGCCTACACTAAGCAACAGCTATCTAAATGTCTCAGAGGCAGTATAGAAGTGCTGCTATGGGACACAACAGCTCTAAGGTCAAAGTATTGTATACTTTTACATCTTTATAACCTTTTGCTTCATTGTATTTACTGTGGCACCTAAATTCTTTTGAACGATACCCATTCCTGGACAGTTATCTCTTATATGTGTATTTTGGTTTTGTTTTCCTAGCATGTAATCTTATCTAAGTTGAATGCTCTTTTATACAGATGAAAACCATAGCATCTATAAAATAAATGTATCATACTCTTATACTCTTTTTGGCACCAGGTCAAAACCTTTTTATTTAACCAATATTTTAAAAACTAGTATTAATGCAACAGTCTTGTTTTATTGCTTTTACTACTGGATTGTTTTAATATATGCAATTTTATTGATTGTTTTAATGTTTTGCCTGTGAGCCATCCTGAGATGCTTTGCATGGGGGATGGCATACAAAAGTTTTAAATACATAAATAAATAAATACTCCTACTATGCAATTTTTGTATTTCATCATTTTACTAACAGTCAAAACACTCTCCTTTGCCCCAGTGTATCACATCTTTTTGAGCTGTTTACCATGGTTAGTTTTCAGCCAATCCTCTAAAATAATTCCAGTCTCATATAATTTTCTGTCTTGAAGAATGGTATCCCCTATTCATTCTCCTTACAATGTTGTGCTCAAGTATATGGAAGTTCTTGCATTATGCATTTCTACCATGCTAATTATGAGCACAGACCTATGCATATTTAGACAGGAAAAAGTTCTACCTGCTGCCATCATTTCCCAGCCAGCTTGCCCGGTTGAGGAAGGCTAAAAGTTGTAGCACTTTTTTCAGTGTAGTCAGGAATAGCATTGTGAACATAAAAAAGAACCTTATATGGTTTGCATAATTTCTTATTGACTAGACTCTGATAACTTTATAAAAATAAAGAGGGGGTGAGAAGGAGAGGAAAAATCCATGACAGCTATTAGTAGCAAATTCATTTTCGTCTAAGTGCTTGCAAATTAATTGGTTAATATATTCAGGGATGTGTTTCATGGATATTAGAGAAAAGCTAAGCTAACTAAATCCCTGAATCTTCCTGAAGCCTTGTGTTTGCTGTTGTCTTTTCTAAGACCTGTCAATTGTTTATGAATTGTAAAATATAGTAACACAGAGACTGTGTGGTATGGCAATTACTGTGTTGGAATTAGCCCAGGGAGAGCAGAGTTCAAATTCCCTTTCAGTTGTTGCTGAATTATAGAGTTGTTGCTATCAAGTTTTCTAGATACTTTAAAATAGCAGTCTCTGCTTGCAAGCTTATAATTGATTTTAGATGCTTTTAAGCCACTTTCCAGGATAGGGTCCTCACCACACATCTTATAGAACACTGCAAAATAATGATTCTAATAAATCAATAAATAATCAAAAATAAATAGTATAAAACAAAAGCTGAAAAATAAGAATATTCCATGGAAAACCATTACAGTCAACAAGCAGCAGCAGCAGCAACAATACAGTAGCCAGAAGTCAACAGCAAGGTTAACTTGAAGGTATTTTGAAGCAAGGAAATATTTGAAGCTTTTTGAAACGATGGAACTGGCAGAGCCAAAGGCACAATCAGTGGGATGGTGTCCCACAGATTAGAAAAGGTCATGAAACTCACTAGGTAATTTTTGGACATTTACACACCTTCAGTTGTACATATAAAGAGAGGTAACCCTCATTCACATTTGAGTAGAATATTAATAACTACTACTACTATTCTACTATAACTATAAAATTCAGTTCATTAGCTCTTTCAGGATACTTCAGTGAATACTTCCCTTAAATTCAGTCAGGGAGGCCTGGCATTCATTGACCTACAACTTTAGTTTTCTGCCCTACCTAGCATTGTATTTGTTCTTCTGGGCTACCATTTCAAATTAGGTTTATTCCCTTGCTTACCTGCTGTCCTCCAGTCTCTGGATCAGTCATTGCAATTACAGAGAAGTCCCCAATTCTTTCTCCATTGGCATCTATGGATACCTGTCCTGCAATGCCTACAGAATTGCATGTAAGAAATTAAAAAAATGAAAATATAGAATATAGAATGATTCCAAGAAAAACAAAAAAAGAGTGGGCAGAATTTTTATAGCCCAATATGGCAGGAAACTCCATCAGTCTTCCAGCACTTTTGTTGGCATTCTGGAAGAACTTGTAATTTCACCTCTGTGTCTGCATTGCTAACATTCTTAAAATTTTTCTCTTAAAAAAATATCGGATCAGACTTTTTGAAGGAATAAGTGAAACTGTCCTACTGTGCTGAAATAAAATAGAAAAGATTTTAAGGGGGAATTAATGTACACAGAGAAACTTTTAGTTCTGGAGAAACTGCAGGGGTGTCTGTTCCTGGACATTTCTTCTTTGAAGCCAAAAGGCAAGGGCTGGCATAATGTGGTTGTGTCCAAGCATGTCAGCTATGAAACTTTTAAGTCCCTCAAAACATGCAGTTCTTGTCTATACTCACAGCAACTCTGTGAAGTAGTTTAGGGAACTGGCCCAAGGCTTTGTACCTAAACAGGGACCTGCCTTGCCTGGTATTTAGTATCTAAATCTAATACTCTAGTCATTACATGAAACTGGCTGTTTTCATAGGCAGTCCTATGTATAATGCATCATGCTGTAGTGCGGTTAGAGTGTTGTACTTGTAAGGGTTAGCTCCTAGTCCCCACTCAGTCATGAAATCATTGATTCTCAACATATGTGAAAGGGTTGTTATGAGGATAAAATGAAGAAAAGGAGGACCATGTTGCCTGTCTTGGAGTCCCTGGCAAATGAAGAAATATGGGATATAAATATAATAATAAAATTGTACTCCCTCTCAATTTTTCAGTATAAGGATATCACTTTCTTGTCCACAGACAAGGGCAGATCCGTGGCAGGTTCATGTATGTTAAAATATGCATTTTTAACGTTTTTGAACAGAGAACTGCACTGCAAACTTAGATGTACACTATCTGAAGGACAAATGTATTTCAATTCACATATTATTCCAGGAAGTATAAATTATGTTGTTTTTCAGAACAAACAAACCCTTCAGCATCCTAACTTTCAACCCAAATGCCTCCCCTTGACAGTCAGGAAGAAAAACTCACTGGAGCTGAGAAAATGGCCCATTATGTTTTTCATAGCTGTTCCAGTTTCTGAACTCATTGTTGGGTTCTTATCTAAAGGAAACATTTCCTTTAGTTTAAGTACTTCCACTGGAAATCTCGGTAATTTTACCCTGTAAGAAATGACAAATGGATCTGGCAGGATCTGCTTTGTCTTACCACAAAGGTCCTGCTGACCTTATAAAATGAAATGCACATATGTATTAACTGCAGAGTTTTAATATATGCATAGATGCTAAGATTTGCCATATTAAGGGGCAGGGGGATAACACAACCACTTGGGCACAGAAAGCCATGCCTACCCTTGGCACATGCAATCTGAAGTGGCAAATGGATGTCTTGAAATATTTCCAAGCACACACACATGTGTGTGCATGCAAAAAGCTGTTCAAAACCTAACATAACACTGATGAGGAAGGGAAACTGGAATTGGCATTGGTGCATTTTTATCAAACCTAGTTTTTAAGATAATGCTAAATGGAAAAGATGAAGCAATGCAATGAATCAAACTAATATATGCATATAAAAAAGTAAAGGGGCTATAATCTTCAAAAATAAGGAAGGGGCCAAGAACCCTCATGACAACTGCTAAATTCTTATTATAAGGGCTTTCTTTGTGCAGAAAATTACTGACAGTGATGCTATAAATATGCACACAATGGGATTATTTAGTTCTTAAGATGCAGTGTATGCATGCATTATCTACATAACCCGTTTAAACTAAACATGGCACAGTCTTCCTGTTTTGTGAATGCTGTCCCTGTTATCTGTGTAGATAGCCAGAGGCAGCACAGCACTTTCCAAACACAACACAAGATGCCTAAGGTGGTAGGTTAAGGGGTGACGCAGGTGATAAAAAGCTCTCACTGCTTCTGGGGAAAAAGAGATTTCTTTAATAAGAATAATATGGGGAGAAACTTTAATGAAGGGAGAGGCAGAAATAGTCCCTAAATATTTCTTTCTCACCTGCATCAGTTCCAATTTGTCTCCAGGCCAAATTCAATGTGCTTCTTTTGACCTATAAATCCCTATGTGTTTTGTACCTTTATACCCAATGGGATACCTTCTCCATATATGGCTATGATTTCTCTATGGAAGCCCTTCTCTCAGTGTCTCAGCCATCTGAAGATAGGGGTATGGCCATGCGAGAAGGAGTCTTTCTGGTGGTAGTGGTCTTCTAACATTGCCTAAAATTCAGAATTCAGTGAATACTTTTGTCCTTTGAGGATTTTTGAAAACATGCTATTTTGGGCAGTATCCAAGTGGGCCATTGTGCAAGACAGGGCCACTATTGCTTCTATTCCAGCTAAGGAGACTGTAAATCCCTGTTACATGAATGGTAAGCACTGCTTACAGAATGAAACTGGTGGTGTGTCCTGCCTGCAAAGCAACCTCCTTAGATATGTTTATTTCCTAAATTGATCTGTACCCTGCCTTTCTACTAAGAAAAATGGCATCCAGTTTTAGTTCCTATGAATTTGTTGATGGGTTTAGTTCCTGTATTTACAGATTATTTTAACTCCTGTGACTTTTATAATCTTTTACAGTAGTGGTATTAATGTATCAGAATTTTGTACTCTTGAATTTTTAGGATTTCGTGTGTTTGTATTGCAATATTTTTATGTAATTAAATGATTTTGTACAATGCAAATAATATTTTCCATGTAAACCATTTAGAGATTTTACTATAAAAAGCAGCAAGAAAGATTTACACATAAATTAATGAGTACTAAAATAATTTTTCACCTCATGGAATGGTTTTTAGCAAGGTATCAGATTCTCATTTTAATTAGCTAAACAGTTTGAC